>NC_091770.1:32662575-32965606 GCF_029378745.1 Bos indicus
AAGTGAAAAGTGTTAGTTCAATGGGGGAAGGCGAGTTGTTACCTAGGTTGACCGTCAGTTTCACACGCCCTGCGTCCAGCTCCAGGCGGAGGGTGTCTGCTGAGTCTCTGGAGGTGGTTGCCATGAGAATGCCATATGCACGCTGGGATCGAAACCGTAAGGACACATCCTCAGCCTCCGTGTGCATCACCACCGGGAGCTGGATTTTCATAAACATACTCCCGTCATAGCTCAGAACCGTGGCTTCTATAGTTGGGAGATAAACATAAAAGCTCTGGGTCAGTTTAGTACATATAAACTTTGAAAAGGAAAAGCATGACCTATTAAAGGTTTCCATACAGAAGACAAGACACAAACTCGACTCATCTTCCAAAATGAGCAATTTTTTTTTTTTTTTAAACTGGAAAGAGAAGTCACAGGAGAAGTATCTCTTAAAGTTCAAAGCAGAGGTGGCTGCACTTCCCTTTCTGTACCTAAAACAACTTGTATCTATAGGATTCATCACGTAGGATTATCCATGTTCATGGATGCATATCTTTTTTCAATAGCAGAGATGATATTATGTGTGTGTGTGTGTACAGCCATAGTGCAAGCCTGGCTTGAAGTACTAGCTACTATTTATGCTTATTTGTATACGGCTAGGCCACTGATCAGCTCTGTGAAATTAAACTCGGCTCAAATCCTTCACTTGCAAAATGAGAGGGTGCTACTAGAGCATCTCTAAGGCCTCTTCTTACCTCAAAAGCCCATGATTCTAAGGAAAGTTACTTTTATCATTTTTAAAAAATAATTTTGTGCCCCAATACAATCAAAAAAGAAACACTAAAATTATGACTTAAATACAAGAATCAAGTCAACACTTTTCCAAAGGTGATGTTCAGAAACAGAAGAACAATTGGTATTACCAAACAACAGGTAATACATGTTCTGAGTCACTGGGGTGAACAAGGTAATTCATTTGCACAAAGACACAAACTGTAACTTCATATTAAAGTTCATTTGCAGATAAGGGGTAACTTAAAGCATTACCTGTAAGCACCACCCTGGTGTTCTGAAAAAATTAAGCTATCGCCAATAAGTTACTATGTACCTGGGTAACATTGAGTGAGGATGGGGGTGGAACTGAAGAGCTTGTATGGATGTGTGCTACTAGAGAAAAGTAGATGGCTTTAATGGAGAAGTTGCTTAATTTTGCATGAAACACAGAGAGGCAAAGAGCAAAACTGTTGATCTCAAACTGACTGCTTTAAGAAATAGCACCCCTTTATGTTAAACACCATATGGTTGTGGAACACTGTGAAACAAGTATGAATCATGTTGCTTTGTCATGGGTTCTGATAACACAAGATACCATTTAATAAAAGAAAAACTACCTGAAATTAAAACAAACTAGGAAGTTCTCATTCTCTTGACTATTGACAGCAATTAACTTTAGTGATACAACCATGCCTATTATTAAGACTATATTTTGGAGCTGTGGTTTTGCAAGATTATCTTAAAATCAGGAAAATCAAGTATTGCTTCTAACAGACTTCAATCATTAGTTATCATCTAGGGGTTGAATGCACATCCAGAATCAGTAAGGGTTCCAGAGCTCCCTGCTTAGGACCTTTCTCTTCTCTCTACCACTTAAGGGATCTGGGTCAACTCACATGCTCACTCCCCCTAATACTTATAAACAGTCCTAACTTCTCTCCTGAGCTCCCTCAAACATCCATCAGCCATTGCTTATTTGACATCTCCAATTTGAATAAGATACACACACCAATAATTAACAAATTCTCCAGCTCCAATGAACATGCTCCTGCTCTAGTGTTCTCCGTCTCTGTAAATAGCTTAATGCCATTACTCAGATCTTAACCTTTCTGCTTTCTTTCTTACCCTCTCTGCCATGTCCAATCTGTTTGCAAATCTGCAAGTCTTGTAGACTCTAATTCCAATCTACCTTCTGAATCAATCAGTTTGTGCCACTGCAGTACATCAGACTCTGCTCCCATGTCTCACATAGATCAACAAGGATAGCTCGCTCAATGGCCTCCCTACTTCTATTCTTTCTCCCTACACATAGTGGCCAACCTAAATTTTTAAAGGAGCCAATCTGATCATATCACTTCATTACTTCATCTAACCACATCCACCCCGCCCACCCCTAATCCTTCACCTCCCTACCCTTCGCCAATAGATTCCCACCACTGCAGTTCGAATAAAATCTGTATTCCTTGTTTAACTTATGACGTTTTGTGTGAATCAGCCCAGTCCATCTCTCAGCCTCAGCTTTTAGCATGTCCTCCCTTGTTTAGTAAATTCCAGCCACACTGATTTCATCTCTCATTCAAGTATATGCACTTGAGGCATGTTCTGTCTTAAAAGGTTTTGGCCCCAGATCTTTATATGGCTGGTTCCTTCAGCATTCAGATTTCTGATCAAACGTTACTCCAGACGTACCTGTTGCAAGCACTCCTTTAATTCTCCCTCCAGTTATTCTATATCTACTTAGCATTTTTTAAATTACCATTTCTTATTTGTCTGTAATCTGTCTTTGGCCTTTTGTATGCACATCATTACAGCAGAGGCTGAGTCCTCCTACTTCTTTCTCTTATCATCAGCCAAGTGCACCAGGCACACGGCAGAGCTTTGATAAACATTGACTGAATTAATGATTGGATTTGATACTGAAGGTATGTGAAAGAGCTTATTTCAATTTAGATATCATGTATATGTAAATACTAATAAGATTAAGTATTTATTCTGTCTATTATAAGTGAATCTAATTTTGGTGATGTATATGAACAAAATATTCCTTAAAGTCTACATTGGAAGCCATAATAATGTCATAAAAGACATTCTATGAGAGGGGTCTGTTTACCAAAAGAGGGGTCTCATGGTTAAGCATTGACCTAAGCACTGAGAAGATAAAATATAATCCCCTTAAAATATGATGATTTTACATCATATCACATATCTAACAATGGATCATATTTTTCCAATAGATCAGATCAGATCAGATCAGTCGCTCAGTCGTGTCCGACTCTTTGCGACCCCATGAATCGCAGCACGCCAGGCCTCCCTGTCCATCACCAACTTCCGGAGTTCACTGAGACTCATGTCCATCGAGTCAGTGATGCCATCCAGCCATCTCATCCTCTGTCGTCCCCTTCTCCTCCTGTCCCCAATCCCTCCCAGCATCAGAGTCGTTTCCAATGAGTCAACTCTTCGCGTGAGGTGGCCAAAGGACTGGAGTTTCAGCTTTAGCGTCATTCCTTCCAAAGAAATCCCAGGGCTGATCTCCTTCAGAATGGACTGGTTGGATCTCCTTGCAGTCCAAGGGACTCTCAAGAGTCTTCTCCAACACCACAGTTCAAAAGCATCAATTCTTCGGCACTCAGCCTTCTTCACAATCCAACTCTCACATCCATACATGACCACTGGAAAAACCATAGCCTTGACTAGACGAACCTTTGTTGGCAAAGTAATGTCTCTGCTTTTGAATATGCTATGTATGTTGGTCATAACTTTCCTTCCAAGGAGTAAGCGTCTTTTAATTTCATGGCTGTAGTCACCATCTGTAGTGATTATGGAGCCCAGAAAAATAAAGTCTGACACTGTTTCCACTGTTTCCCCATCTATTTCCCATGAAGTGGTGGGACCGGATGCCATGATCTTCGTTTTCTGAATGTTGAATTTTAAGCCAACTTTTCATTCTCCTCTTTCACTTTCATCAAGAGGCTTTTTAGTTCCTCTTCACTTTCTGCCATAAGGGTGGTGTCATCTGCATATCTGAGCTTATTGATATTTCTCCTGGCAATCTTGTTTCCAGCTTGTGCTTCTTCCAGTCCAGCGTTTCTCATGATGTACTCTGCATAGAAGTTAAATAAACAGGGTGACAATATACAGCCTTGACGAACTCCTTTTCCTATTTGGAACCAATCTATTTCATGTCCAGTTCTAACTGTTGCTTCCTGACCTGCATACAAATTTCTCAAGAGGCAGATCAGGTGGTCTGGTATTCCCATCTCTTTCAGAATTTTCCACAGTTTATTGTGATCCACAGAGTCAAAGGCTTTGGCATAGTCAATAAAGCAGAAATAGATGTTTTTCTGGAACTCTCTTGCTTTTTCTATGATCCAGGGATGTTGGCAATTTGATTTCTGGTTCCTCTGCCTTTTCTAAAACCAGCTTGAACATCAGGAAGTTCACGGTTTACATATTGCTGAAGCCTGGCTTGGAGAATTTTGAGCATTACTTTACTAGCATGTGAGATGAGTGCAATTGTGTGGTAGTTTGAGCATTCTTTGGCATTGCCTTTCTTTGGGATTGGAACGAAAACTGACCTTTTCCAGTCCTGTGGCCACTGCTGAGTTTTCCAAATTTGCTGGCATATCGAGTGCAGCACTTTCACAGCATCATCTTTCAGGATTTGGAATAGCTCAACTGGAATTCCATCACCTCCACTAGCTTTGTTCCTAGTGATGCTTTCTAAGGCCCACTTGACTTCACATTCCAGGATGTCTGGCTCTAGATCAGTGATCACGCCATCGTGATTATCTGGGTCGTGAAGATCTTTTTTGTACAGTTCTTCTATGTATTCTTGCCATCTCTTCTTAATATCTTCTGCTTCTGTTAGGTCCATACCATTTCTGTCCTTTATCGAGCTCATCTTTGCATGAAATATTCCTCTGGTATCTCTAATTTTCTTGAAGAGATCCCTAGTCTTTCCCATTCTGTTGTTTTCCTCTATTTCTTTGCATTGATGGCTGAAGAAGGCTTTCTTATCTCTCCTTGCTATTCTTTGGAGCTCTGCATTCAGATGTTTATATCTTTCCTTTTCTCCTTTGCTTTTCGCTTCTCTTCTTTTCACAGCTATTTGTAAGGCCTCCCCAGACAGCCATTTTGCTTTTTTGCATTTCTTTTCTATGGGAATGGTCTTGATCCCTGTCTCCTGTATAATGCCACGAACCTCATTCCATAGTTCATCAGGCACTCTATCTATCAGATCTAGGCCCTTAAATCTATTTCTCACTTCTACTGTATAATCATAAGGGATTTGATTTAGGTCATACCTGAATGGTCTAGTGGTTTTCCCTACTTTCTTCAATTTAAGTCTGAATTTGGCAATAAGGAGTTCATGGTCTGAGCCACAGTCAGCTCCTGGTCTTGTTTTTGCTGACTGTATAGAGCTTCTCCATCTTTGGCTGCAAAGAATATAATCAATCTGATTTCAGTGTTGACCATCTGGTGATGTCCATGTATAGAGTCTTCTCTTGTGTTGTTGGAAGAGGGTGTTTGTTATGACCAGTGCATTTTCTTGGCAAAACTCTATTAGTCTTTGCCCTGCTTCATTCGGTATTCCAAGGCCAAATTTGCCTGTTACTCCAGGTGTTTCTTGACTTCCTACTTTTGCATTCCAGTCCCCTATAATGAAAAGGACATCTTTTTTGGGTGTTAGTTCTAAAAGGTCTTGTAGGTCTTCATAGAACCGTTCAACTTCAGCTTCTTCAGCATTACTGGTTGGGGCATAGACTTGTATTACTGTGATATTGAATGGTTTGCCTTGGAAACGAACAGAGATCATTCTGTCATTTTTGAGATTGCATCCAAGTACACAAGGTTTCCCTAAAGAAAATCTAATATGATTTGCTCAAAAAATAACGCATGACTGTAAAGTTGCAATAAACAGTAGGAAAAAAAAAAAAACAAAAAACTGCTTCTAGTATAATCTTAAAGACACTTGATCTCTACCATACCCCTTCCTAATTTATAGCCAATCACTGTCCCTATCTATAAAGCAACATATATCTGAATAAAAATTTAAAAGCCATTATCAATCGTTCAGTTACTTTGGTATTATGTAGATAGAAGGGCTAAAATATTTTTAGTTTTCTCTTATTTAATCTGTAAATCTATTCTCTATTATTCAACTATCATTTTTTAAAATTATTTCATTCTTGTATGAAATATAGCTTAATTTGATTAAAAATTAAGTAGAGGGAACATTCTTTTAGAAATACAGATGACTGACAAGGGATTATAAATATTGCATAAAATACAATCCAAAGTAAAAAAGAAAATAAGTATCATTGGCCTTTAATCTCTGAAAAGCTGCAGGAATGAAATAACAGTAAAGTAATAAAACTCGACTGCCTCTGAGTGCCATTTTAAACAATTCTCAATGTGAAAATAACCTGTTGATAAATGACAAATGAATGCCTAAATGATTCCTCATAATTAGAGTTAACGTTTAATTAGACAAGAAATGGAAAATGTACAAGGTTGTAGTTGAGAGCTGCCAAATAAATGGTAAACAACATTCTGACATTTGAAGGTTATGCTATTTGGCAGCATTCTTTAAACATTAGTAAACTTACTTTACCACTTAGAACACAAAAGAATTCTTTAAGAAGCTAATTTCAATATAGCACTTCCCAACAAGGGAGAAAAAGTTTCAACTTTGTCTCCTCTGTCTCCTTCCCCCTTGTCATTAAGTTTGATAAATTTGCTTTTCTGTGTTATTCCTTCTTGCGGTCTAAAGTGTACACCTGTGCTCAGTTTTGCCAAAAGGCAGTCACATATTGTGATCAACGATGAAAATCAGACAGAGAGCCAAATTATATTGCTCTGACATCTGTCCCTCCATCTGGTAGAGCTTTAACAAACAAGTAAAAAGTAGACCTCTGATGATACCATGTACATACAACCAAAAATAATTTCTGTATGACCAGTCTCCACAAATTTATAAAAGGTAAAGCAGGAGAGAAGGTGCTGAATTTAATTTATATTCAATTGGATATGATTTCTATGCTACTTTTCTTTATGGGATCAATACACATTCAAGCAAAATACTATTTTCTTATTTGCCTAAGTCAGCAAATACTCTGATCTTTCTTATAAACTCTTTTGCTTACGTAGTGAAGAATGATTTCCTATAATGTGATTGAAACAGCATTCCCCATGAGCACTGTCGAGGACTTGAACATGCTTCTTTATAAATTAACATTTATTGCTTAATGATTGTAAAACAGAAACTTTGAAAATGCCTTTTTAAAAAAATTTCAAGAGCTGTCAGTCAACTCTTGCGTGATCAACAGCCTTATGTGATCAGAGTATATGCGAAGAACCACAGTCAAAGCACTCTCTTTGGAACTGGAAACCCTGAAGGCTGGACATGATCTTGTGTTGACTGAACTAGGGCAGAGCTGGGAACTGGACAGCAGCCAAATTCTGTGGCAGTGAATATGACAAGCATCCCACTTCACTCTTGTTCTTGGGAGATGCCATAATGTGAGCAAGAAAATTAATTCTGAAAAGCAAAGACTTCTCACAATACACTGGTTAGTCCAGAAACAGAAAACACACAAAAATGACTATTTTCTCTCCTCAATACACAACCAACCTGGAGACAAGGAAATCCGCAGAAATTTTCAGCCACTTGTCAGTTAAAAATGTATGTTGAAACCCAGTGATGAAACTTGCTATTAAATTCTCATTTGCAAATGTGCATATGCTTGCCACCCCTCCTTCTAATTATTGCAACATATAAATAGCCCCTTTCCCTCATTCTGGTTTAGGGAGCTCTAGAATCTCCCTTCTTATTTCTGCCATATGCAGTAGTGGAATACTGCCACAGGGTGGTACACCATGCATATTTAACTGAAGGCTTTTGTAATTTGTGTGATAGCTCAGTTATACCCTTTGCTAGCTTCACTTAAGTAGGAGGCATCGGAATAAGTGACAGCTCTCTGAGTGACTAAAATGAAAACAGAGTCTTAAATTACACAGGTCTCCTAATCTCACATCATACTTAACTCTAATTTATCTTGCAAGCTTTGTCACTTTGTTGTTGTTGGCTCCTTTGGGCAATTTCTAAAAACTGTACTATGCAAACAAATAAATTAGAAGGGGAAATGTACAGAGAATATACACCTTACACATGAAACTATGCACAATAATTAACCTCTAATGACTATTCACAGGAATTGCAATTAGGTACTAGGAGAATGAATGAATCTATGTGATTAAAATATGTATCTATCTAGAGACCTATCTCATTATAAAATCCAGAACAGTGATAGTATTTTGCTGGGTAATTTAAGATCATCATTAGATTATTAGGTTATGATTATTGATTGTTACAGTGATTAATGTTATCAATAGAACTGATAAGCTGATGAACCCTCTCATTAACATAAAAAATCAAAGCCACATTTCAACTTTAGATTTTGCAAAAAAAACAAAATAACACTTTTTCTCTAGAAAGAGTCAGCTTAACTAAATTAAACTATTTCAGGAGTGCAAAGGCAAAATGACTAGATGTGTACGGCTTGAAAAATAGATGGCAGGTTCCTTTAGGCTACATGTCTAAGACAGCAATGTTATTTGGAATATGAGAGGACAATGGGATAACTCGTCAATATTTTTTCATATTGATTTTTGTTCCATTGTTGAAAATGAGTGGCAATGAGTATAGTGACTAAAGCATTTATTTGAAACTCTTGAGTCGATGAAAAAATGTACTTAGACTTATTTGTTCTGCTATTTCTTCCTTTTGACTGGTCTCTAGATGAGCAGTGGCAGCTATCACACTTTACTTTTCCTTTAACCCTTATTCTCCTTCTAATGGGAGAAGAAAAGAAAAAAAAAAATGTAGCTTTGCCTTCTGCTAGAGAAGGAAAGGGAGGCACCCATTCAGAGCTTCCAGACACAATAAGCCTAAATATCAAATTGGTAAAGAAACCTTCTGTAATCAGTTGGGTCTTAGACCAAGGTAAGTGTCTCTGAAATTGGGGTGCATTTCTGAAAATACTGGTGTAACTTAAATGGTTTAAAATCACCTTACTCTTCAAATTTCAACCTTGAGAAGGTCGACTAAAGTAAAATGAACAGGCTCAGTGTCAGGGAAGTTGCAACTTACAGCTTAGCTTGCTTTGAATGCTATTTTTGACCTACATATTACCACTGGATGCCAAAAGTATGCTGGATTCATTCGTTTTATTTTTTTATTTTACTTTCCAGTGTCTGGAAATTAAAAACTGGGCAAAAGAGACAGTGATTGTCTATGATACATCTTAGACCCATACCCTCAAGGATGCAAAGGACCTTACTATGTATTCCTGCGATATACTTAAAGGGCTGTGCATTCCCAGAATCAAGCCCTTTGAAAATCAATACAGACTTGTCAGTAAAGCATCCGTGTGGCCACTCTGCTTGCAGAGTTTACTTCCCCAGAGCACATATTACATTTCAATGGTCATTTAAGGTGTGAGGTCCACACTCAATACGTTTTTCATCTCAGGGGAGTTGCTGCTTGGATTTTGGAATCATACCTCTCTCACAGGACCTGCCAAGATAGCCTGTTCCGGAACAATCGCAGACATATCTGTTCCACCCATCCCTGCACATGCCGTTGTTTTTGCAGGGGTTGCTAAGGCACGGTTTTGCTGTTTCTCTTGAGCAGGAGGGCTTCACGCCAGCAGTGCTTTGAACTTCAGCCATTTGCCGGATATCTTTGCTCTGGCCATCAATGAACAGATCTCGTATGCAGCCCACGTAGCCGTAGTTGAGCAGCGCAGTCCACACCTCGGTGGGGAAGACGAGGCCAGCCTTATTTTCTGGCAAGCCTCCCAGGTACAGCTCATCATCCAGGTCCAGAATCTCACTCTCGCCAGGAGCGGTGTAAGGCGTGCGCAGCGTGTTGACAGAAATGGTACCTGGTGCAAAGACAGGAGAGCACACGGGTCTTTACAGAAGGTAACCTCTTCTGAACGTCACCCTTTCTTTCCGCCATCTGCCTGAGGGTGAACCCCTTGAGGGCAGACATTTCTTATTTTTCTTCCTATTCCTGGTGTACTTCCCAGGGAAATGAATAGAAACCTGAGGAATCAAGGAACTTGAAGAATAAGGCAGACTGTCATTAAAATGGTTGTTATTTCACTTTGGGAATGAAAACCAAAGTATACAGGCAAGAAGGACTTTTGTCAGCCTCCAAGAATTTAGGGGGAAAAAGAAGGAAAGGAAGGCAGGAAGGAAGGCAGAAAAGGGGAGGGAGGGAAAGCGGGAGAGAACGAGGGAAGAGAAAATGGCATACTTATCACTCTCTAACAGGTCAGCCAAGATTGCAAGAGAGGAAGAGAGGGGAGGGAGAGCGGATAAGGGGGTGCTTGTGGGGAGATGGTGAGGGAGAGGGAGAGAAAGAAAGAAGGAAAAATTGGCATTCTATATCACTCCCTGTAATAAAAGCCAGGCTCTCTTTGGTTAGTGTTCATTTGCAAAGCTGGTATACATCTGCAAATCAATGAAAGCTTGTGCTGTGTCCCCATCTGTAATAGACTTCATTGTTTTTTTTATAGACTACAATATGTTGACAGATTATAGCAAAACCTGACTTCATCACACTTAGCTGTATGAATCTTGATTAGCCCTTGTGGCCTCAGTTACTCATCCATAATATGGGCATACTAATATGACCTACCTCATATGAATGTTAAATAATACAAGTAAAATGTCTGGTTTGTAGTAAGCACTACATAAATGTGTGTAATATGATTCATCACAAGTCAAGTTAGGTGTTTATTTTTTCCTTTAAACCAAACTAGTTTCGTATTTAAATTAAGTCATTTTTTTTCTTCCTCACTACAGTGTGAGGAGAAAATTACTCTATTAGTTTATAAATATATGGAAACCCTAGTCTTAAACATGGGATTAAGAGGTAGACATTTATACGGGATTACTCGAAGATCACAGAAAAAAATATATATTTATGGAATCCATTAAAAGAATAGGAAAGATAGAAGGCATTTTCCTGATTAAAACTTCCCCAGTGTACCGCCAGATTACTCAACAATCCACTAATATTCTATTTCCAGAAAGATCTTTGCAAAAATGCAGGTATGATACCCGAAATGGACACCACACTGACCCATTTCCAGATTATTCCAGATTTCTTTCTTAGGTCTAGACCATAAATCAGACTAGAAAGAGTCTAACAAGAGAAAAGTGTATTAGAAGACTCAGGCATTTAGGATGTAGACACACAGGAGATGCCTGAAGACAGAAGATGGGGTACTAAATGTGGGGACAGAAAAGAAAAAGGTAATGTGTGTAGAGGGTAAGTGTGCGTGCTAAGTCGCCTTAGCCACATCTGACTCTCTGTGACCCCGTGGACTGTAGCCCACCAGCCTCCTCTGTCCATGGGATTTCCCAGGCAAGAATACTGGAGTGGGTTGCCATGCCCTCCTCTAGGGGATCTTCCCGGCCCGGGATTGAACCTGCATCTCTTATGTCTCCTGCATTGGCAGGCGGGTTCTTCACCACTGAGAAGCAGGAGAGTAGGAAGATGTTGAGCTGAGGCCCGCTCCAAAGGGAACTACATACAGCCTGCGGTGAATGTGGAACCTGCATCTAAGCACACAGGGCTGCGGGGCCTGCACTGTGCCCAGGAGACCCTCAAATCCCAGCAGAGGCGCACTCCCCAGTGTGAGCAGCGTAATGGGATCTGCCTTTCTGAGGGAGAAGGGCAATGGAAGCTGCCGACAGAGACTGTGCAGCAGGCCAAGTCATTAAGAGTGCATTTGTCTCTCTAGACTTCCACAGAAAGAAACGGAAAAGGCTCCTAGGGGAGAAACACTCGGAGGCATTGCTATTTTGGCCTTCCAAAGAGGGGAGTATAATAGGGATTTTGGAGGCAGCAAAAGAGGAAAATGGCCAAGTACTCATTTACTGTTCACGTTTATGCAGGTGTCTAGAAGAAAATTCATTAGAAATACACAGAGCAGAAAATCCTACTTAGAAAGATATTTTAAAAATCATTTAGGGGAAATAAAATATATAATTCTGAGAGAATGGTGACACTGTTCTAAACAGAATTTCACCACATGCATTTTTAACTGTCCAAAATGCCCTAAGAAGTAAATTAAGACATGATCCCTAATCACTGCAGCAGCTAAAGTAAGTTAGAAAATGATGAGAGTTAAGTATTAATGATAAAAGGAAAAGTGGACATAAAAAAAAAAAAACAGCATACATTGAAAGCAAAGTTTTGTACGCAAGGAAAACAATGACTTAGGTTTTTAAGATAAAAGAGAGAGAGGCGCCAGCCCCTATTTTTAATTAGTTCAAGACTTCCTGGAAATGAATACATATTATTGAGACACAACTGTTAGGAGACACAGAGTAAGTTTTACAAGACTGGGGATATCTTTTTTTTTTTTTAATTTGATTTTATTTTATTTTTAAACTTTACATAATTGTATTAGTTTTGCCAAATATCAAAATGAATCCGCCACAGGTATACATGTGTTCCCCATCCTGAACCTGGGGATATCTTGTATCCCCAGACTGGGGATATTTTTAAAATATCCAATTTTCCCCATACGCCTTTTTATTCATGGAATAAGTTTGATTTAGCTCAGGACTGGGAAAACACTGTGAAAAACTCTCTTGTCCTCATTCGTGGTGTTATGATTCTGACACTAAGGATGAGGATGTTTGGAGGATTCCTGAGATGAGGAAATCCAGTGGCTTGCAAAACACTTCAATCGGTCTCCTCTGCGTAGTTTGCAGAGTTCAGTACACTCTGGGGTTTCTGTCTTCAGTATGTCTACCCTCTTGGGGCAAATCTGCTGCCAAGTATTTCAGATAATCATCCATGAAGAGTTTGTCTGACAGAATGGAGTGACTAGGTCTTCTAACTATGGTGCATTAGTGCCTGCTCTGAACAAAGTATTTACGTTCAGATATTTCTCTATGACCCATTCCAGTATGGCTCAGCTGCTAAAGAGTCTGCCTGTAATGCAGGTGATACAAGAGACGTGGGTTCAATCCTTGGGTCAGGAAGATTCCCTGGAGGAGGAAATGGCAACCCACTCCAGTATTCTTGCCTGGGAAATCTCATGGACAGAGGACCCTGGCAGGCTATAGTCCAAAGGGTCACAAAGAGTCGAACACGATTGAGTGACCAAAGATTATGTCTCTATGGATATTCTTGCTGTGGCCAGAGTAAGATATTCACTATAACTTTGAGATTAGAGTAGAGTTTTCTGATCACAACTAAAGTTAAACCATAGTTTTCATGCAGCCCAGTGCACGCATACACATACACACACATATATTCACACATTGAAATATCTGTTTAACAGGAAAATCTCTCTACTACTTCTGAGACACTCTGATAATGTTTTCTTATAAGTATATTAATACAAATGCTAGACATGACCCACCAAACTCATTTCAGAACTAACTGACAGGTTGTAGTCTATGTTCAAAAAACACTAAGAAGTTACTATCATAAAGAGTAAGATTGCTCTTCTCCTTATTATCCCTTAGAGAGACAGTCTGAGACTTCTCATGGGAAGAAGAATAATGAAAGGCAGAGAAGAAGCAAAAGAATAGGATCCTACCTTCACATCAAATATAATCCAAGAAAATAAAAACTTTCATTTAGCCCCAGTTTCAAGGTATGGAGTCTCCATGAACAAATGCATGTATTAGATATTATTCACTGAAATAGTTTACAAACAGAATGAAATGACTGTGACCCAAAATCACCTACATGCTTTACATGCTTTGTCAATTCACTTGTATGTTAGAAGATCTTTGTAAAAGGTATGGCAAAAAAAAAAAAAAAAAAAGGAAAAGGGTAGGACTTGAGAGGGAACAGAAATTATTATTTTTATGTTTTGAAGATTCAAAGAGTAAGAATTTATTTAAAATAATACCAATATTTTATTAATTAGTCAAACTCAAAATAGAGATTGATATTTTAGGCTTCCCATGCATAACTGTCCTGAAACACATCTGTTTCTGGTAAAGGATTTGAATCCCTAGTTCCTTAATGATTTTATTATTGACATGAATCAAGGGACCTTTTTACCTAACCAAAAAAACTCATGATGGAATTTCCAAATTCCGTCAAGTCAACTTAACACTTACATAGGAGAACACTGAAATTTCAGTATTAACGTTCTCAGGTGCCTATAATTGAATTATAAAGTCAATGATCACCAAGAAAGTATGAAATGAATATTTAATTCTTATTCATTGATAATTAAAGGCCATGAGTGGTTGCCGCAGTCGTATATATCAATAGAAATTAAGCATTTCCAAAGGTTGAGGTTTGATTATATGTAAATAAATACTTAAAAGAAAACAGAAATCTGAGTGTGCTATTGGATTATCCCTCTATCATTTTTCCAGGAATGACAAATACTGGCATGTTCTCTTTGAAACAGCTTGATTATTTCACACATTTTACCTTCTTCTACTATAATTACATGTGAAGTTTCTGGCAAATAAAACATTTTCTGTAAACACTGTTATATCTGAGCTGCTATAATATGTAGATGGCAGTCATATTTGGGGACTTACTTGGATGGGTGTTTCATGCTTCAATATTTAAGAATCCGAAGTACCTTGCTGTGCTATTTTACTTTTAAAGAAATGAAATTTCAGCTGAAAACAAAGGTATTTGTGTACATAGGACTTTTAACATCTTAATATAGAAATCACATTAACTTGCGTGTGTGCTCAGTAGCTTAGTTGCGTCTAACTCTTTGAGACCCCCATGGACTGTAGCCCTTAAGGCTCTTCTGTCCATGGGAATACCCAGGCAAGAATACTGGAGTGGGTTACCATTTCCTTCTCCAGGGGGTGTTCCTGACTCATGGATCAAACCCACATCTTCTGCCTTGGCAGAAAGATTCTTTATCACTGAGCCCCCTGCGAGGAGCCCACGTTAACTTATATTAACATTTAAATCTAGTTGTTTTCATGGTATGTGCAAGAGGTAAAACAAAAGTAATAAACTAAATAGATTAGGCAATATTTAAAAATATCCATAAGCATAAATAATATAAATTCATCTTAACGTAAGAATATACATAGGGGAAAACTTAGCTATAAAAATGGAAATTAGCTTCATGTTTTGGTCTGGTATTTATAAATTGTTAGTTTCTACTCTTTTTCTCATCCAGTTCTTCCTGGCTATTCTATTTCCCAATTAGCTTAGAGGGTGAAAAGACACATGAAGCAAAGGTGAGATTTAAAACAAGTTAATTTGGTTTCAAGTTTTAAATTACTGCAAAAGTTTAAGTGATTGAGAAATAAGGGAATAGAAAGTGTGTTCTAATGGGAAATGATTTTACCTGGTCGAAGGAAACCAATTTTCATGTTCTAGCTTTGCAACTAACTAGCTCAGGAGCTTAGTCAAATAACAGATTTATTAAGCTTCAACGTGACTCTTATGCAAAATAAACGACTTGCCTGGATGGTTACTAAAATTCTTCAGTGAGTAAAATTTTTGTAATTACTGTTTAAAATATTTTTTTAGTTGAATATAAATTAAATCTATCTGTAACTCTGCTTCGAGGGAAGCCCAAGTGGCTCAGTAGTAAAGAATCTGCCTGCCAATGCAGGAGACGTGGGTTTGATCCCTGGGTCAGAAAGATCCCTTGGAGAAGGAAATGACAACCCACTCCAGTATTATTGCCTGGGAAATCCTGTGGACAGAGGAGCATGTAGGGTTGTAGTCCACAGGATCACAAAAGAGCTGGACAGGACTTGTTGACTAAGCAACAACAATTCTGTTTCACCCTTCATTCCTGAAGAAAATCAGGTTCCACAAACTTATACACTTACTTGTCAAATTTAGTATCCTATTAACAAAACCAAACTCGGTAAAAAGGCATAATACAAGCGATAAAAACAGAATGAAGCACTGATTTCAGTGTGTGATGCAAAATGAAAAATACATGATTCCCATAAATAGATAGTAAAAATACCAAAATATTAATGATGGGAGTTTTGAAGTAGTACAATCATAAATGGATAGTTTTCTTGCTTTCTCTTTTCTTTCTTTATTCTTTCTTTCATTTTAGTTTTCTAAGTCTTTTAAAAAACAACTTCATGTATTAGTTTTATAATAAGAACTAAAATTAATTTTGCTTGAAAACAAAACAAAAATATAATCTTAATATTCTGTTTTCTGGTTATTACTATGTATTTCTTGTTTACTTGGATTACTGTGAGCTGGGAATTTCAGAAATTAAACAGATAAATGAAAAAATAAATCTTGAAGCAACACTTAAAAGTTAGATATTTCTTAGTAAAAGCCAAGAGAAAGGAGAAAAGGGCAGCTCATACACTGCAGATAAGAGTGTAGACTGGGACTTCTCTGGTGGTCAAGTAGTTAAGTATTTACCTGCCAATGCAGGAGACACAGGTTCGATCCCTGATCTGGGAAGATTTCCACATGTCACAGAGCAACTAAGCCTGTGTTCCACAATGACTGAAGCCCTGACACTCTGGAGCCCACACACTGCAACTACTGAGCTCATGCCCCACAACTACTGAAGCCCTCATGCTTTAAAGCCCATACTATGCAACAAAAGAAGCCATTCCAATGAGAAGCCCATACCCTACAAGTAGAGAGTAGCTCCCGCTCTCTGCAACTACAGAAAGCCAGCGACCAAGACCCAGCAGAGCCAAAAATAAGTAGTTTTTTTAAAGAGTGTAGACTGAAACAGCTTGTAGTAAAATAACCTTTGATTATCTTTAAAATGTAGTTAACACAGCAATTCCAGTTCCCATAATCTATCCTATAGAAATTCTGATCAATATGGATAAAGATATAATATAAAGACTTTAATTATAAATTAGTTTAAAACTGGATTTTTTAAAAAGTTAAATGTCTTCTGTGAGCTGGGAATTTCAGAAATTAAAAGATTTATGAAAAAAGTAAATCTTGAAGTAACATTTAAAAGTTTGATATTCCTCTATCAACAGAGGAATATTATAATAGAGGAATAAGTAACCATTGATATCTTTAAACTAGAGATATATGATATCACTATAAAGGATGGCCTAAAAAAAAAGTTAATATTTTTAAGTCACCCAATAATTCGTAAAGAGTAAACTTTATGTAAAAAAGAAGCTCTGCATTTATTTTATATGTGTAATTATATTTATAGATATGTTGGTGCCTAGGAAAGTATCTGGAATTTTTCAACAACAAATTCTTTTACCAATGGAAGTGGGGGCTGAATTCATTATGGAAGTGTGTAGAAAATAAAAACTTTTCACTTAGGTATTTTGTGAGCTGATTAAACTTTTTCACTAACAGTACATATTTATATGTTTCAGATATGTCATGAATTAAGCACAGGCACACATACAAACACACATACTCATAACAGTATATTTATACATATGAATTTTTAAAATGATCATACACAATGCTGGGAAGTTGTAAATATCAATCAAGTGACATAGATCACAGCAATTAAAATATTATTTTCTAGAATTTCCACAGATTTCTGCTCAGCACTCCATAGTGACAGCCACTACGGCTGTGGTGGTCAGTTAAATACTTATTTCTTTTTTTTTGGTGCTCCCACACATTTTTCTTTTTTGTAAAATTTTAATTGGAGGCTAATTACTTTACAATCTTGTGGTGGTTTTTGCCAAACATTCACATCTTGAGGAGGCACCTGACACCAAGGTCCAGTGTCTGCCCCCAAAGAGTAGACTAGAAAGATTTAGTACATTTAGAAAGAGAGGTTCCACCTCTCTGAGTTTGTGCTCTGTTGATGAACATTTTAACTTTATTTTTTTTTAATTCACTGTTTTAAACTAAATTATAATGAAAGTCTTCATATTATATCTTTATGCATACAGATCAGTCAACCAACTCCCAAGACCAATGTATAAAATAAGAATGCCAAGTTACTAACTCTGATGAGAGATTAGCCATCACATGATATGAAATGTTTCCTCAGAGATGCTGATTTATAATCCAAGTGTGTATTGATTCATTTATGATGGGAGTTTTAATAACTTTAGCCTAGGGTGGTTTGACACCTTCCCTTATCTCAGGTAAGATGACCTGCCTCTGTCTCTGTAGTGGGGTGGAGTAGTCAAGTCCCTCGGGCAGTGCTTAGATGGGTACTGCCTATGTTTGCCTCCATGACTTTCTTTCCTACAGACACTATAAACATTGATACATTTGAGTCCTACAGCCCAGGAAGCTTGGTGAAGGTGCCTCTGCACACTCTGCTCTGATTCTTAGATGCTGTTTCCATAATTCCCACAGAATAAGTGTTGTTACTTTAGATATTTTTCAGTTAAAAAAGACTTCATGATATTATATTAAACAAATAGCCTGAAAAAGTAAGTCTGTACTTTAATTGCAATTGTATAAAATATATGTACCTGTTAACAAAAAATAGAGGAAGATATGCAAAAATGAAAATGTTTTAAACTGAAAACTGCTATGTGTGTTTGTATATGCACTTGCTTAATTCATGACATGTCTGTATTTTACATTTAATTAAATTGATCCTTATATTCATTTATTTATTCTGAATGTATTTTAGAGAAGAAAGTCATCTTTGCCTTTCCTCCTCTCTCCATTCAAAACATTTTCATATGCAACATTGACTCCTCCTCTCCCCATTCAAAACATTTTCATATGCAACATTGACTCCATCTAGTCATTAGGATTGTCAAATAATTGATAAATTATTGATAAGGTATTTTAGTCTTCCCATGGATGGGTAGTGGTGTTTAATGGACATGGGTACAAAATAAAGCATTATACATTCACTTAATGTTATTTCAAATGTATGCAACAGGCTACTAGATAGAGGCATGGGAGGAATGTTTATAGTCAGAGGGCAAATTCAAATGAAGACCTAAACAGAGAAATCCTCTAATGGTTGTTCAAGTAGAAATGTGTAAGAGGGGTGATTCATGAATGGTATACACAGAAATCAGTGCTGGTAATAGATAGCTAGAAACTGCTGTTCACATCAAACAGTGATTACTATAAACCTCTAATTATGTGCTCTGGAGAGAGCCTTGTGCTTTTCCCTCTGTAATTTCTAGTTCTTAAACTGGAAGTCTGTGACTTCGATTCAACTCTCAATGGCTTCTTAACTGTTAAATGTAGGCTTACCCATGAATAACTGCTGATACAATCTGCTATACCCTGCTGTACACAAGCAGAATTTGATGAGAATAATGAGTTTTCTCTTTGATTTCAGTGTGCAATGATGGCTTGCAAAAATAAGAAAAAAATGACTGGCAGTTTACTATAAAAAATACTTGAGAGGATACTCTTGACTCAAAATTTAAACGATATATCTGCCCCAAGAAAACAGTCATTAACTTCTTCTTAATTTTAGCTCAATTCATCCTTTAGTTAAATACTTGGGAGGCGATTTTGTACTGAGTTTGGGAGCAAAAGCAAGGCAAAGGGAAACCCTAGAAAAGGTAAGAAGCGTTGGTAAGAAAATACTGAGTTGTTCATCCTTTAAACTTTGCAGAGTAATGAGTCCCATCAATCATATTTATTAACTCAGCAACTTAGGAGTCTTGCTCTGTTAAGTAATTATGTTATATATTGAGCATATCCACTTTTGTGACATTCAAATCATCCACTCTGACCCACAAGTCATGCCGGCATTTTGTATGGTTCCTCCTTTGCCATTTAGCGCAGGATCTGAAAACGCCACCTGTGGCTTAGTCCGCGTAGTCCGCTGGTCCCCAGCGTGACCAGTCATGGACTAAGCAGGCAACCACAGAAGTACGGAGAGAACAGCTGTGGCAAATCAGTGTTAGTCAAAGTTTGGAAGTGAAAAAGTTTTTCTTTCCCCAAGTTATGGAGTGGAAGAAGGACATATAACCTAATACAATTAATTGTGCTGAAAAATTCTGGAAAAGTATTCAGATGAAGGTGGTATTTCTCATTAGACAAAGGGCTCATGTACCCACCTCTTAGTGAATGAAGGACAGAAGGACAAATAACCAGAAAAATGGACATCCTGAGTGACTGTCTTCCTCGTCAGTAGTGTGATTACTGTGGCTGCATATTCTAGCCCTCAGAAAGAAGTGAACACCTTCCCTCAGGATGAATGCTCCTTCTGCCTACATGTTCACATGAGCATGATACAGGGAGCTCATGAATAAGCAGGAATAGCAGTTCTGTTCTCATAAAAGTTTGTCACAATCAACTAACAGCTGTTTAACTCCCCCACTGCATTTTTTTCCCAGACATCCTGACTTGGAGGATGGCATCATATTCATAAAAGAAGACCTGTTACCCTGGTATACTGTGTAAACTGCTTTTAGGAAGTAACATAATTCCTTTAAGAAGTTGCATTTACAACTAAAAGAGTGCTATTACTTTTCAAGTGTAATGATGTTACTATTTTTAGAATATTGGGGTGGGTTGGCACTGAGTCATTTACATGTTTTAATTCTTTATCTTTTTCTTATACCAAATGTGTATGGAGCACCTGTTACTGCATATAGAAGCACCAGGACCTGTGGATATAAATAAGATAGTCCTTGTTATACATGGATTTCCCTTATAAACTGGGGAATATCAAAAATTCAATCTATCTACCAATATAGGTTTAATCTCTGAACAAGATAGCCAAGAATTATTAGCATCAAGTTAATGACCATGACTGCTGGCCAACTAATTTTAGTATGGTCAATAGGAGAAAGAATAATTCCTAGGCCCAGGATTCCTCTATTTTAATAACAGAGATAATACGGTTCATTAAATGCTTTTAAAATATTCAGCCAAAGAGGTTCCCAGACAAATCAATAGCTATGACCGTCATTGTCCATGTGTCAGAAATCAGCCAACATTGCCCTGTCATATCAGGATCATTTCCCATATTATATTAAGAGTAATTTTCATATAGCCTCTGAATATAGCTGATGTGAAATATGGGTGAAACAAATTATTTCTTGAAATACTATGTTTCTTAGTTTCAAAAGTGAAAGTGTTAGTTGCTCAGCCATGTCTGACTCTTTGTGACCTCGTGGACTGTAGCCCACCAGCCTCCTCTGTCCATAGAATTCTCCAGGTGAGAATACCAGAGTGGGTCACCATTCCCTTCTCCAGGGGATCTTCCCAGCCCAGGGATCAAATCCAGGTCTCTTACATTGCAGGCAGATTGTTTACCATCTGAGCCACGAGGGAAGCCACTTCCTAGTTTTAACTGAGCTATAAATTTTAGTATTTCACCAAGCGTAACTCAGAAATATCCTTTAAGTAAAATAAAAGCCAGTACAGCTAGTCATTCAATCTTTTAAAAGCTGCTTTATACCAAACCAATCCAATGTGCAAATATAGAACTTAATTAAAATACTATATATAAAATATTAACAGCTGCAGTTATTAAAACTACATTAAACTCCCTTGAGCTAGGCCAACATAATGTGAGCTCTTTTTTTTTTTTTTTCCTTCAATTTAGTAAAGGCAGAATTTGGTTTAGTGAATGAACACTGGCTTTTATATTGTTTGTTTCATTTCACTAACCTGAAATCATTATCAAAGTACTTTAGCATCAAAACACCAACATCAAGCATACTAAATATTTCCACTGGATTCTAACAGAAATCCACCATTTGTTTATCTTCTTTCTTACTGCAAATAATATATTCTCTTAAGGCATCTCTCTTTTTCTCATTCAGCACTGAACTTTGTAAATTAAAGTTGGTATTTTCTGCTCTGACCTTTTCCAATGAGGGTATAAACAGAGCAGTTAATAAAATTTTGGTAATCTGGATGAATTAAAGAGCTTAAATAGAAAAAAAAGTAGATTTTCCTTGGCTTGAGGATTAAGGTATTAATCTGATTCTTATTGCAATAGGTCATCCAGGGAACTTGGGAGACTAATTAGATTGCATCACCACTTAAGGCTGGAGAGAAATATCCAGGTATAAATCATTATTATCAAATGAATAATGGATGGTTTTATCTTCCATTTCATATTATTTTGCACTTAATAAAAATTTGACATTAACTACATACGTTTTCATACAGTTAGAAAATACCTAGAAAAAATTTTAGGTGAAAGAAATACAACCGATCTGAAGTGTAGTATTTTTTTTTTTTTGCCCTTCTGAACTTTCAAAAGATACCTACTGATCTGATCAGTTATGTTTTAAATTGTTATAATATCTGACTAAAATTATATATATTCTTGAAAGTCAGTTTCAAAATTAGTTCTAGATATATTTTAAGTCAAGTGATAACATCCATAAGTTAGTATGTCAAACATAAGATTAGTCATGTTCCCATCCTCTTTTAAGTCTTCTTTCTGAAGCTTCTTCAGAAGTAAATGAATTGTTAACTTTGATAGAAATAGGCTGGGGGAAGCCAACAAGTAGCCACCTATTGCAATATTTCTGTATTCATATCAATGAACTCTTCTCAGCTTAAATCGGAAAAACAAAGAGGAATCCAATTTGTAATGCACAGTATAGTACAACAGATCAAAAAAAATTTTTTTTTTTTTTTTTTTGTTTACTGTTTACTCTCAATCATCTAAGATACTGGAGAAAATGACAACACCTCACAGACTACACAGAACAGTAGCTTCTTTTCCTTTTGAATTTCTTCAGAGGAATTAAAGAACATAGAGACCAAGTTTACAGAGAAGAATGAATCAGAAACTGTCTGTAAAATTCTTGGGGATCAGAGCAATGGGTCCTGACCCTCCTTCAACACTTCACCCTCACCCCTGTCTCCCTCTCAATTTTCATACCTTTCATCTTTTTATTTTAGTGGACAAAAAAGATATTTCCAAAAAGGTAAATATGATCTTCTAGATAGATAAACAGAAAAGGAAGGCATGAATAATTGTAAAATAGCAAACTGCTCTGCTGCAGAGAAGCCAGAAACAGACAAGTGACATGGGAGTCTGTGAAAGGAGGGAGTGAGAAGGGGAGCTCACCCCAGCACTTCAGCAAGGCCCTTCTAACTGGGATGGTAATCACAGATTCTTGGATCTGAAAGAAGCACTCTAGGTGTCATCTAATGTCATCTGATCTGTGGTTTCCAAATGTGGCTGACCAAATCACGTCCTCAAGAAACTTTGCAAACATGTAGAATCCTAGTCTCCATCACTATTAATTCCCTGTCCCTGGTACTGGAATCAAGTGACTCCTTCCCAAGATGCTTTGCAAAGAAAGAAATCCAGGCCTTAATAAAAAAAAAAAATGCTGAGGCCAAGCTTATACTGGTATTTAGTGGAGAATCCAGAGAGGCTGGTATAGTATAAAACCAAATAAGAGAGTTGGGGGAGGAAGAGGAGAGTGGCTAAGTCTAAATTCAACCATCTTCACTTAGAAGATAACTTGATTTGTAAGTGAGAGGTCCAATCAGCATGAAAGCGAAGGGTGAAGAAAGCGAAAGACATAACATACCATTGCAAACCTAAAACAAATTGTTTCTCTCCCCACTCCCCCACCACCTCTGGGTTTCCAAATGCTATTTCCTTTGCCTGTATGGTCCTTGTCCCCACAAACCTAACACTGCTCAACTCCCTAAGCCCCCTAATCTACTTCTGCATTTCAGAGTAAGTAAATGGTATTTCTTCAAGCCTCCCTACCACATGCCCTCCTTCCCCCCACCTCACAAGGACTTCAGGAAAAAAATAAATAGTGCAGCAAAAGAAAGTCAGAGAAATAAATCCTTGTTGGTGGAATTTGAAACCTCTTTTATCAGAAAGGGAACCTATTTGGAAGGCAGCAGAGTTTTGCCAGCATCCTTGAAATCCTCCTGTATGGATTAAAGTGTTTTTGATACTGTAGGCCCATCTTGGATAAAAACTATATTGTATTAAACTAAGGATTTGATATATGAATCATTGATTTTTTTTTTCCAGATTTTATATTTACCACTTCAGGCACTCTCAGACATCCAATGATATAAGAGATAATTGGGAACATAAGAACCTTGAGTTTTGTCATTTGCAAACTCAGGATAAAATTTTTTGCAAGATTTGGCACTTGATTATCCATTTAATGTTCATTTAAGAAGCTGTTCTTGAAGTCATTTGAGCATTTGGGGTTTGATGCCCAACTATGACGATTAATTAGCTCCTTCTGATTTTTATATGATGTGAAACAGAAATAACAATTTCCTTTCCCCTAAAGACAGAAATGCAAGAACTCTTTAATATGAGTTGATTTTAATTCCTTATGAATGGTGTTCTAACAGATAACAACATAAAAAATGATAAATTACCTGACCGTCCATCTCTCTGGAAGTCCACATGATACCATTCTCCATCATTCACCTTCTTCTGCAGGGCTTTGATTTTGATTGTACCCGACCCCATGTCTAGGAGGAGGTAGAGGTGGCCATCCAGCATCTCAATAGCAAAGAAGTCTACCTTTATCATCTGTGGGTGCTTGGCATCTTTTTGGTGTCGTGGCTTGCCATGACTAAATAAGATGAGGCCATTTGGCTCCGTTGTACGGAAATCAAAGGATATGGAGCCTGTTTTCTTTGCATTCCATTTAGGCAAAGAGATGAAGGATTCTGGGGTTTCAAAGGTGATTGGGTCCAAAGTTGCAACATTCTCACATTTAAATGCCACCACTCCATGGATCTTCATCTTTGGGTCACCTTGCTTGGCAAGTCGAGATAATTCCAGCCTTACATCATTATTTTTATACACAACCTGTAGGGAGAGGATAATAGTAAGAAATTGTGCCCATATTTTAATATTTCAAACTTATTATCAGTTCATGTAACTTCCAAGTAGAGCATGAAAAGACATACAATGTTTATTGCCTTTTGATGTTCAAGACAGTTTTTTTCAGCCAAATAAAATCCAGGTATCAATTTGTTGAACTATTCTAGCCTAATTTCACTCAAATAATGTGTGTACACACTCACACAAAGTCTCCGTAGCTAACTCAAATAACTTGAATAAATCTGTATAGAAATTTCATTATTTCAAGTGTGTGTAGACTTGCACTTAAAGCATTTGCTTTTGTTATTTGGCTATTATGCTTTGTTTATTAAATATGCTGAGGTTTTTCAGTTTTACCATCTCTGGAATATTTGAAATTAAATACTTTCAAATGCCAGTCCCCTAAAATATAGGATCACTTCCATGGTATATATATCCATGGTATATATTAACTTTGTAAAATCACAATTGAGATAGAAAACATCTTAAATTTTCTCAGAAAAATTATAAAATATGACTAGGATTCAGAAGTTCTCTCTTACCCTGCCCTGCATTAATAACTGTTTGAATAATGTTAGTTAACTCTGGAACTTGGTGTTCTCCCTAAATCCATTAGGTCTATATAACCAATGCTCTTAATGTATACTGATATGGAACAAAGTTTGCCTTATACCCTCATTTCCAAAGGCACTTCACCAAAGTGCTGGGGTAGTTCTCATTATTTGTTTTGGGACTCCAAACAGCACTTTGGACAAATTCACCGGAATGGCTCACAACACCATGCAGCTGCTATCACATCACCATAATAAATTTGTAGCTATTTCGACATAAGGATAAAGAGAGATTCACATCCTTTCTCTACAAAATCCATACCATGGATAATTACATTTCCAAAAGATGTAAGTCAAACTGACTTAAGGATAAATTATTTATCTATGTCCAGATAACTATCTAATTATTTTTACAAAGACACTTGAAATTTCACAGCAGCCAACACTGTCAGTTTCTAAATTCATCTATCCATGTATAAAAATAAACTTGTATAACAGAATAAATAAGCCTGTGTTTGATTAGTGCTATAAAGTTAACCAGGTCAAGACAGCTGTTATTTCTTCTAAACCCATGGTAATTGAGCCAATAATGCGGCTGATAAATTTCCTGATAGGATTTGTTAATGAACGTTCACTTTTCAGAGTGAGTAAAAGTGCAAGTTCTGGCTTCAGACTCCCTGAGTATCATCTCCAAGACTTGTTTATAGAGAGATAATACTTTATGAGCATGCTTAGTCACTCAGTCGTGTTTGACTCTTTGTGACCCCATGGACTGTAACCTTCCAGGCCCACCAGGCTCCTCTGGACGTAGGATTCTCCAGGCAAGAATACTGGTGTGGGTTCTTTCCTACCCAGGGATCAAACCCGTGTCTCTTATGTCTCCTGCATTGGCAGGAAGGTTCTTTACCGCTAGCACCACCTTGGAAGCCCCAACATTTTTCAAGATGGTTAAAATAATTAAAGAAGAAAATGCATGTGATAAAATCTACCTGAAAGGGAATCAATCCAATGCCAAGCACATTGTAAGATCTCAGTAATATCAACCACATCAAACTGTACGATAATAAATATCATCTCTTTATTGTCATCCAGTAGACATAAAGATATGAGTTCTAATTTATTATGAGAAAATGTTCAGAAATTAAGCACACTCATATAATTGGTATATTTTAGATGAATTATGCCAACTAAATATATCACATATTTCAATGCTACTCCTGGTGTTTCAGTTTATTTCTATCTTGAAGAAGGATTATTATAAAGAATATTATATCCCTTATTCTTTGAATATATATGTATAAAGGTTTAACAAACATCTATTGACAACAAATCCACCTGCAATGCAGGAGACCTGGGTTCAATCCCTGGGTTGGGAAGATCCTCTAGAGGAGGGCATGGCAACCCACTCCAGTATTCTTGTCTGAAGAATGCCCATGGACAGAGGAGCCTGGTGGGCTATAGTCCATGGGGGCAAAGAGTTGGACACGACTGAATGACTAAGCACAGCACATTAACAGCAAAAGAGAAATGCACTAAACTATAATGAAAAAGAATTATATTAATTCTTAATATACTTCCTTGAAAAGAGAAAGAACTATTTATTAACCCTCGGGAAAGATGATATATACGGTTGATTTCTCTGAGAATCTTTAAAAGTGAAAGTGAATGTAGCTCAGTTGTGTCTGACTCTTCATGACCCTACGGACTATACAGTCCATGGAATTATCCAGGCCAGCATACTGGAGTGGGCAGCCTTTCCTTTTTCAGGGATCTTTCCAACCCAGGGATTGAACCTAGGTCTTCCACACTGCAGGCAGATTCTTTAACAGCTGAGCCACAAGGAAATCTTCAGAATTGGATAAAATGCTATTCATGGCAGATTTTCTAAGTTTCATCACCTCTCACCATGATTTTAAAGCTACCTAAGCCTAATTTTTGTTCATTTTTCCTGATGATTTATATCTTAATATGTGGAGATTCTTCTGACATTAATCAGGAATGAGTATTTTCTGACCCAAATGATGCAGATGATAATGCTGATCCATGCTAACATATCACCATAAAATAGAACTATAGCAATGGAATTGGATGTTTTTGACAGGAGCAAGTGTGTATAAGGTACATTGTCTCATGATTCCCACACATCAGCTACCAGAAAGCTGAAAATATGTAGGGTTAGGGCAATTTTAAGTGAGAATTTCAGTGAGAGATTTAAAATCTCATGAGTGAATGGGGTGCCCTGGTGATTCAGGAAGATTCAGGGAGATGGAGAAGAAACATTAGGATTCCCTAGATCATAATACTTAGGCTAAGCCATGCACTATGCCCTACCACCCAAAATGGGAAAATAAATCTCCACCAAAATGTCTGCTCTATGCAGGCAAAAACCCTGCAACAAGATCAGTGCTTGGCATGGAGCAGATATTCAATAAACACTTGCTGAGAGTTGAATAATATTCTTTCTTCATTTTTTAAAACCTACTTCACATATTATTAATAACAATATTTACAAGTACAGTTAAAAAATAACAGAATGTGGTATTATGCACCCATATCATAACCTAGCTATAATTTTTAGCCAATTTTCCTAGAAAAATGTGAAAACTTACATACACGTTCAGTTACAAATGGCAAGCTGACCTATCACCTTCAAACTAATTTTATGGGGTAGAAACTACTTTCACAGTAAAACACCTGAGTTAAAATTCTCCAGTAGTGAAATAATTTTTCTAGAAGAACTATCTTGAGCACGATTTTTTTTTTCTTCTCATTTCGTATATTTTGAAAGGCAACTCTAGAAGACAGAAGAGTGATATTGGATAGGCAGGCTGATGGCTCTCAGACCTATCCAACTGCTTCATCTGACCCAGATTTCATAAGCACTATACTTTTCTAAGGCTAGACTTACTCTTAAAATGCACTGAACATAGTTCAGTTATGATGAGTGGCCAGTAAGCACTCCAAATCTTTTTTTTTTTTTTCTTTTGCTTCCTTCTGAGATAGTATGGTCTCTAATCTACAAATTGTTATTCATATATGTTTTTCTTATTTATGTTTAAAGTTGCAATCATTTAATAGTTTCAACAAATCTTCATACACTTTATCATCTTAAAAGTTGTTGATGTTTTTACACATTTATTTGGATCTTCTTACAGAATCAATATTTTGGGGGGATACTGATTTTAAGTTTTTCTGAAGAGTAATTCAAAATGTTGAATTTCACTTCCCTGCTTCATGAAACGATAACATAAGCCCCAAAGAAATAGAGACATATTTATTTATTTGCTGGGCTTTTTTTATAGTTTGCTTTAGCTGACATATGATTTCCATACATTGCTATGAGATGATCTTTTTCTTTTCAGTGTTAGAATTCTTAAAATGTCACTCACAAATAAGCAAGAATAAGAGTAATACACTTGTGTTTTTATATGTTTAGGCTTTAAATTTGAGGTGGACAGTCATTGAGTATTTTATTTTATCTTGATAATAATCTTAAAAAGGCAGGAAAAATAAATGGGCTAAAAGACAAAAATTTGGTAGTCTGGATAGACTCAGTTTAAACACAAAGCTTTTACTTAAGTCAGGCTGCCTAACCTCTCTCTGTCTCAGTTTCTTAATTGATAAATCAGACCCCCAAAAAGGAAAGGAATGTTAAATCCATAAATCCTTGAGCTTTTTCCCCTCAGTCTCTGCAATTCGGGGCAGAGGTAAAAGATCCCCCATTGCTCCTTCTCTTTGTTTGGATTTCCTGGTTGTGATTTTGATGCCAAGATATTGTTCCCTATTCTGAGCTGTATCAAACTCTAGTCAGTCAGCTCAGTTGCTCAGTCGTGTCCGACTCTTTGCAACCCCATGGACAGCAGCACGCCAGACCTCCCTGTCCATCACCAACTCCTAGAGCCTACTCAAACTCATATCCATCATGTCGGTGACGCCATTCAACCATCTCATCCTCTTTCGTCCTCTACTCCTCCTGCCTTTAATCTTTCTCACCATCAGAGTCTTTTCCAATGAGTCAGTTCTTTGCATCAGGTAGCCAAAGTACTGGAGTTTCAGCTTCAGCATCAATCCTTCCAAAGTTATTCAGGACTGATTCCCTTTAGGATGGACTGGTTGGATCTCCTTGAAGTTCAAGGGACTCTCAAGAGTCCTCTCCAACAGAACAGTTCCAAAGCATCAATTCTTTGGTGCTCAGCTTTCTTTATAGTCCAACTCTCACATCCATACATGACTACTAGAAAACCACAGCTTTGACTAGATGGACCTTTGTTGGCAAAGTAATGTCTCTGCTTTTTAATATGCTGTCTAGGTTGGTCAAACTTTAATCCATTAGTAAAGAGAATGTTCACCACATCTTTGGGTACACAGACATGCCTCAAGAATTCTATCTATCTAATGTTTGTACAGATGATGTTGAAGATATTGGCTGATACATAAATCTCTTTCCACATGAGGATATGTGCATGAAATAAGCAGATCATTAAAATATGTTTGCCACTCAAATTATGACTTTTGCTGTTGTTGTTATCAATATGTTTTAGTTTAAAAATCTTAATGGTGCTCAAATTAATTAACAGGCATTGATCAAGGATTTTCATTTGTTAACTATCAGAGTAGTAGGGGTTGTGAAATGAGCACTATAGTCGGAGTTGAAGTTCTAGGCAGAGATCTAGACTCTGATGGGGCCCTTTTTGAAAGAACAGGAATGACTCCTTGTAATCTAAGTTTTGTTTTTTCTCTTTAATCACAAGTGCAGTTTAAGAATCTGATTCTCAAGTCAGATTTCAGAGAGAATTCCAGCCCACCCTCTTGTAATCCTGTAACTTTATGAGAGCCCTTCAACCTTTAAGAGACTCAATAGTATCTGTAAAATGGTATAATAATATCTGCCACATTAGGGTTATTGTAAAAAATGAATAATAGCTCAATTAATGTGATAAGAACAGGGCCTGGCACAGAGTAAGTACTAAAATAAATAGCAGCTGCTCTTATTTATGTGGTTATCATTATGAATAACAGTATTATCATTCTTACATTGAATTAATGGAGTTGTACAATATAAGTGTAATAACAAGGGTAATAGTTAACAAGACACGTGGTAGATGACTGGTCAGTGCATTAAAGTAATTAATAGAGTTGTAACCAGCCGAATCAAAGAGATCAAAGCAGATTAGGGCTTTCTTTTTTATTCTGATAGCCCTATTGTAAAGTACACCAAAGGCTTTCTTTAGAGATGAGGTTTCTCGGCCAGGAAGTTTACACAGGAAACTGATGATCCTGGGAGTTTCACTTTTACTCATAAAAAGGAGTTTTAGGCATCAAACTATCACCACAACCACCAGCACCCCCATCTCCACTTCAAGAAGAATCAATTCAGATTTATGGAGGGTTTACTTTCTGCAGGTCATGTTATGAGATGTATGGACATATTATGTTTACTCCTCAGAAGTATCCTAGGAGATAGGGAACATTATACAATTTTATCAATAAATGTTTAGAGGTACAGAGCTCACTGAATGTTTTTCATCATGACCATGTCTAATACTCTGTGTTCGAATATCTAAAGACATTAATTTCAAACTTTGTTTTTGTCTCAGCAGGAAATTTCACTTAGTTTTGGTAGTTGCAAAGTAAGAGATACACAAACAGCCATTTGCTGCCATGCAAAGGGATGACCTTGATATAAATTACATGGATTAGTCTAAAAAAAACAAAACAAAATAGTACTTTTCCTTTCATTTGTCCTGATTAAAATAACTTTAAATGAATCAAATATCATAATTAAGTAGAGGGATTTTCCCATGTGACTATAAAATGTCTCTTCCAACCCAGTATAAGCAGAGGGCCTTATTTTTCTATTTCTATGACTATACTGTGGGTTTTAAACAGTTATGTCTTTTAGGATATAATATATACAAATATATATATACATATATAGACACACAGTCCTCCTTCGATACCTGCAAGGGATTGGTTCCAGAACACTCCTCCCTTCAGTTCAGTTCAGTTCAGTGCAATCACACAGTTGTGTCTGACTCTTTGCGACCCCAAGAATCACAGCACGCCAGGCCTCCCTGTCCATCACCAACTGCCGGAGTTCACTCAGATTCATGTCCATAGAGTCGGTGATGCCATCCAGCCATCTCATCCTCTGTCATCCCCTTCTCCTCCTGCCCCCAATCCCTCCCAGCATCAGGGTCTTTTCCAATGAGTCAACTCTTCGCATGAGGTGGCCAAAGTATTGGAGTTTCAGCTTTAGCATCAGTCCTTCCAACAAACACCCAGGGCTGATCTCCTTCAGAATGGACTGGTTGGATCTCCTTGCAGTCCATGGGACTCTCAAGAGTCTTCTCCAACACCACAGTTCAAAAGCATCAATTCTTCAGCACTCAGCTTTCTTCACAGTATAACTCTCACATCCATACATGACCACTGGGAAAACCATAGCCTTGACTAGACGGACCTTTGTTGGCAAAGTAATGTCTCTGCTTTTGAATATGTTATCTAGGTTGGTCATAACTTTCCTTCCAAGGAGTAAGCATCTTTTAATTTCATGGCTACAGTCACCATTTGCAGTGATTTTGGAGCCCCCAAAAATAAAGTCTGATACTGTTTCCCCATCTATTTGCCATGAAGTGATGCGACCAGATGCAATGATCTTAGTTTTCTGAATGTTGAGCTTTAAGCAAACTTCTTCACTTTTTTCTTTCACTTTCATCAAGAGGCTTTTTAGTTCCTCTTCACTTTCTGCCATAAGGGTGGTGTCATCTGCATATCTGAGGTTATTGATATTTCTCCCGGCAATCTTGATTCCAGCTTGTGCTTCTTCCAGCCCAGAGTTTCTCATGATGTACTCTGCATATAAGTTAAATAAGCAGGGTGACTATATACAGCCTTGATGTACTCCTTTTCTTATTTGGAACCAGAACCCACTCTAGTACTCTTGCCTGGAAAATCCCATGGATGGAAGAGCCTGGTAGGCTACAGTCCGTGGGGTCACAAAGAGTCAGACACGACTGAGCGAATTCACCTTGTTCCATGTCCAGTTCTAACTGTTGCTTCCTGACTTGCATATAGGTTTCTCAAGAGGTCAGGTGGTCTAGTATTCCCATCTCTTTCAGAATTTTCCACAGTTTATTGTGATCCACAGAGTCAAAGGCTTTGGCATAGTCAATAAAGCAGAAATAGATGTTTTTCTGGAACTCTTTTGCTTTTTTGATGATCCAGTGGATGTTGGCAATTTGATCTCTGGTTCCTCTGCCTTTTCTAAAACCAGCTTGAACATCTGGAAGTTCATGGTTCATGTATTGCTGAAGCCTGGCTTGGAGAATTTTGAGCATTACTTTACTAGCGTGTGAGATGAGTGCAATTGTGCGGTAGTTTGAGCATTCTTTGGCATTGCCCTTCTTTGGGATTGGAATGAAAACTGACCTTTTCCAGTCCTGTGGCCACTGCTGAGTTTTCCAAATTGGCTGGCATATTGAGTGCAGCACTTTCACAGCATCATCTTTCAGGATTTGAAATAGCTCAACTGGAATTCCATCACCTCCACTAGCTTTGTTTGTAGTGATGCTTTCTAAAGCCCACTTGACTTCACATTCCAGGATGTCTGGGTCTAGGTCAGTGACCACACCATTGTGATTATCTGGGTCGTAAGTTTAGTTTAATGACTTCCCTTTGCACACCCTCAGTCCAATAAATCTTGGACCACTGAGAATAAAGCAGTTTAATTTATCTTGAATATCTGCCCCCCCCCCCACATACACATATATATCTAGGTGATGTGTAAACTATATGTGGATACATACACACACACAGAGTATACATTCCCCAATATAAATGTGTTTAAATGTAATACACATTAAATCTGCTATCACTGATGTCCAGAAAAAATATACACATATATTAAAATAGACTGTACATCTCTAATAGATAAGTAGACATTATGTATGTATGAAATTGAAAGTTGCTCAAAAGTGTCCGACTCTTTGCGACCCCATGGATTATACAGTCCATGGAATTCTCTAGGCCAGAATACTGGAGTGGATAGCCATTTCCTTCTTCAGGGAATTTTGCCAACCCAGGGATTGAACCCAGATCTCCTGAATTGCAGGCGGATTCTTTACCAGTTGAGCTGCAAAGGAAGCCCAAGGGAAGCCCATGATGTATATATACATCAAAATAAACATACATACATTTATGTATTAAATACTTTTAATTTATATTAAGATAAATATTTAATATAATAATCCATAGTAAATGTAAATATTTTGTATATTAAATACAAATATTTAATAATTTAAGAAATTAGAGAATTCTTGGATAAAATATACAAATAGTCTTACTCAAGGTCTTGGGTCAAAATGTCTTGGCCCAAAAGCAAATTTTAGCACTTATGTAAGTTTAGCACATTCCAAAGGAGGGGTTAAAGCACCCCCCCTCAAAAAAAAAGTCTTACAATTAAGATTAAAACAAAAAACAAAACAGGCTCCCCTCAGTGTTCCTGCCAGCAGGAAGAGATAATTATAAAGAAAAAGTAAAGGCAAGGGGTGTGATGATCATATTTTTTTAATGATTGTACTCATTATTATCCTATCATCTACCTGAGATCAAGTTTCTTATGCTTTAATGGCTTTCTCACACCAAGACCCTAGCACAGAACTTGCTTTATTTTTTTAACTGATCAAGGGACTAATAGGATTTTAGCTTTTCTGAGAATGTCACACCATTGAAGTTTTCATCTAAAATCTGAATACATCCATTGAGGCAGATACATAGCCAGGTGCAGGGACTCGTGTATTTGGAGCGGATCAGAGAAAGGGTAGCAGATGGCAAGGAAAGTGTAGGAGATGTACAAGCCCTGTACAGAGTAGCTCCATACCTCTTTAAAAATAGGACTTCACGTTGAGGAAACTCAGTCTTAAGAAGAGTTACATAAAGCATTTTGAAAGGTAAAAGGGGCTTGAGGGGGTAGGAATTGCTGGTTTTTTTCCCCCCATTTTTTAATCCTATTTAGAGATGATATGCCCATAAAATGTTTGACTAAATCAAAACTCCTCACACCAAAATAAATATTTTATAATAATAATAATAAAATAATTATGGAACATGAAAATAGATTCCAATAGCATCATTTCTCAATAAAGACATATGAAGATCTACCTGTCAATGCAAGAGACACAGCTTCAATCCCTGATCCAGAAAGATTCCACATGTTGAAGAGCAACGAAGCCTGTGTGCCACAACTATTGAGCCTGTGCTCTAGAACCTTGGAACCACCTCTGAACCCACATGCCCCAAGTACTGAAGCCCGCATGCCTGAGAACCTGTGCTCCCGTAACAGGAGAAGCCACTGCAACTAAAGCATAGACCCTGCTCTCTGCAATTAGAGAAAAGGCCACACAGCAGCAAAGACCCAGCACAGCCAAAAATAAACACATTAAATTAAATTTTAAAAAGAAATCCTGAATTTTATTAGAAAGAATAAAAAACAGAATGTGAAGAAATTTTTTAAAAGTCATATGACATTTAATTTGAAACCAAAAATTAGTTGACATATAGATAAAAAAATATTTTGTTTAAGCAATGTAAGGAAAGAAACCTTCTTTTTTTTTTTTTTTTGCTTAGTTCCAAATAAGCATCACCAAATACATCTTATTCATAAAAAGAAGGAAAAGAAAAATCCTCTTGCTTTATCCTTCTGTCATTCCACCATCAGTAAACTACCTCAATTCGGTAGACAACAGTGGATGCCATCTGTACAAGTTAGCCGTAGGGGTTAAAAGAGGAGCTAAAAGACTGTGATGTCCCTGGGTTAACAGCTTTATTTAATGAAGCTTTTAGTGGCATATGGGTGTGTGGCAAAATTACTCCATTAAATGTGGAAAGAGTTCCATTAAATAGGAATGTCTCTTTTTCTCAAAATAAAGATTCAGTAACTCAGTAATGTCTTTGGGGGGGAAAAAAAATATATATATATATATCAAAAATGAAGCACAATAGTCAGTAATATGAGATTTGACATGCTGACTCAGAAAAAAGGTGAAAACTAGATGGATCCTCTTTTTCAGATGAGTACACTGAGGTTCCCTGGAGGAAGAAATGGCAACCCACTCCAACATTCTTGCCTGGGAAATCCCAAGGACAGAGGAGCCCCATGGTCTACAGTTCATGGGGTCACAAAGAGTCAGACACAACTGAGTGCCTGAGCAACCGAGCATTCACACAGGCAAACTGAAGCTCAGAAAAACCAAGGGATTGTTCCAGTTGGCATTAAGCTCTGATTATGAGCATGGATTGGGAACTTCAATGTTCAGGGCTCTTTCAAAAACCTTTGCTAAAAATAAATAAATAAATAGAACAACAAACCATTTCTCCCATAGGCGCAAGCTCATCAGAGGCCCTTGAGCAATTACAAATGAAGAGCAGCTGTCTTCTCAGCAATATGGCAGAAAGGGAACCGTAACTGATTTAAAGGCAATTCTAACTTTAAAACTGCATTAGCTTCACAATAAGCTGCTGCTCAAATATAAAAATAAAAGTCCTGAGGGGAAAACATCTTGCAGTTATTTCCCCTACTAATGGAAGTTAGAAAGACACTGAAAAAGTTAACTAGAAACAATAAACTTGCAATGTTTACTGTTATTTTGCAACTAAGTGATGAAGATATTTTCAACCTCAGTCTTTCATGATCTTGCAGAATGTAACACACCGTAAATTAGGGTTTAAAGCTTCTATTCCAAGCCAGCAGATGCTGCTAATAAGGGCAATGCATGTCTGCTTTATCCAAAAGACTTTTTTAATCATCTGCCAGTCTCAATGAGGAGAAGTTAGCCACATTCCCCACCCTCCGCCCCCTGCCAAGGGAAACTATCTTCCCATCAATCAAAAATGGTAGCTTCAAAATGATAATAATAAAATCCTGGCACCAAATGTTATGTATAGATTAACCAACTCACGTTCTTTTGCATCTCTACCCTCTTGAACTCAGTGAATCTCCCTCCATCATTTGATTTTACAGTTTTCTGAGGGGGGTGGCCATTAGTATATAATGTACCATTTAGTATATGTTCACTGCATTCATGAATACCATTTATGTGGAAAATTCTGAAAGAGATGGGAATACCAGACCACCTGATCTGCTTCTTGAGAAATTTGTATGCAGGTCAGGAAGCAACAGTTAGAACTGGACATGGAAGAACAGACTGGTTCCAAATAGGAAAAGGAGTACATCAAGGCTATATATTGTCACCCTGTTTATTTAACTTATATGCAGAGTACATCATGAGAAATGCTGGGCTGGAAGAAGCACAAGCTGGAATCAAGATTGCCGGGAGAAATATCAATAACCTCAGATATGCAGATGACACCACCCTTATGGCAGAAAGTGAAGAGGAACTAAAAAGACTCTTGATGAAGGTGAAAGCGGAGAGTGAAAAAGTTGGCTTAAAGCTCAACATTCAGAAAATGAAGATCATGGCATCTGGTCCCATCACTTCATGGGAAATAGATGGGGAAACAGTGCAAACAGTGTCAGACTTTATTTTTCTGGGCTCCAAAATCAGTACAGATGGTGACTGCAGCCATGAAATTAAAAGACACTTACTCCTTGGAAGGAAAGTTATGACCAACCTAGACAGCATATTAAAAAGCAGAGACATTACTTTGCCAACACAGGTCCGTCTAGTCAAGGCTATGGTTTTTCCTGTGGTCATGTATGGATGTGAGAGTTGGACTCTGAAGAAGGCTGAGCACCGAAGAATTGATGCTTTTGAACTGTGGTGTTGGAGAAGACTCTTGAGAGTCCCTTGGACTGCAAGGAGATCCAACCAGTCCATTCTAAAGGAGATCAGCCCTGGGATTTCTTTGGAAGGAATGATGCTAAAGCTGAAACTCCAGTACTTTGGCCACCTCATGAGAAAAGTTGACTCATTGGAAAAGACTCTGATGCTGGGAGGGGTTGGGGGCAAGAGGAGAAGGGGACGACAGAGGATGAGATGGCTGGATGGCATCACTGACTCGATGGACATGAGTCTGAGTGAACTCCGGGAGTTGGTGATGGACAGGGAGGCCTGGCGTGCTGCGATTCATGGGGTCGCAAAGAGTTGGACACGACTGAGTGACTGATCTGATCTGATCTGATCTGTCCTTTCCCACTGTCTCACAGTGACATTGTATGCCAGTGTCTTGGATATGCCAAAGCTTCAACATTTCCATCTACTATCATTTTTTTTATTGTATTCATCACTTTTTAACTTAGAAAATCCTCCACCAAGAGATACTTGATAAATGCATTTTCATTTTAAATATTTTTTACTTAATTTTATACATTTGTGTATATAAATTTTTAGTTTTGCAAATATCTGTCTTCTCATTTAAAGTGGAAATCCAAACTGAGTCCCCATACCCAAATAGTAGGTCTTTATATGAACCAGCACAACTGTTAAATAATTCTGTTTCTGCTGATTTGTAAGGCTTACCTACCACACATTAAATTCTTATATATACAAGGTTCTGTTCCTAGCATTTTATTTGTTTTATTGATCTCTTTTTTTTTTTCTTAATCCAGTTCCACTTCATTTAATTATCATAGCTTTATAATATGCTAATATAATTTATGCCCCTCCTACAAAGTCATTTACGTTAATTATTCTCATATTATATGTTGTATCATACAGAGGTTCTTGTTTTCTGCATCAATAAGATAAATATATGTAACAGAATTATTGAAGCTTTCTAAAAGGTAGCAAGTCAAAGCTGGTGGTAAATTACTTATTCAAACTCACTTAAAGAGACTTGACTAGTAAAAGGAAATTACATCTTGCTTAGAATTACATACCTGTTATTATGTTTATTTGTAAAGTTATTATTCATAAGTGATTATAATAATTTTGAGTTGAACACATCAGTGAATCTGGCCTCATGCCAGAAAATTACATTATTTGTTAGCTAGAGGGTAGATATACAAATACAGAGAGAAAATCAGAAAAAAAGAAACAGTGAATGTAGTTATAAGTACACTAATTCTTTTCCAACAGTCATAATGTTCTGGTATGAAGAGTGTGTTGTGAGTCCCTCAAGGATGTTTGGAGGACGACCAGGTGAATGACTGTCAGTGCAGGGGAAGGCAAAACGCCCTCTGACTCCACTTTAATGTGGCTCTCTTCAAGAAGCAAGGCCACTTGTCCAAAGACACACAGCTAGTAAGTGTGGAACTAGTAAGCAGAGGACAAGGGAGAATCTGAATCCTTGTCTCCATAACCAGGAATATATGCTTTTTCCCTTGTTTTTTTCCTTTCCATGGGACTGTTTTCATGGTAGTTAAATTCCCTTCAGCAATAAAAACTGCGGGACTCAACTAAGCCTCCTAAATTTCAACAGCTAGTCATCTAATTTATGATTACTCAAGTTGTGTGAGTCCCCTTTTTGGCCCTGGCTGCCAGCTTTTACTTCTCAATCACACCTCTACCTGAGAAACCTCAAAACAGAGTAAGCTTACATCTAAGACAGCCAAAGCTGTTGTTTTTAGCACCTGAGATGAAAAGATTTTGCAAAGTAGACTTGTTCCTAAGAAATTTTGTGCAAATCTCTTCTGTAATTTTAACAATATCTGATGAAGGCAATGCATTGCATGATATATAGATATGGATATAGATTCATATGGCTATAGATTCCAGGTTAATACTCATTTTAGAGTATTCTTTAAGCATATAGAGTACTAAGTGTTTGGTTGTGGGCACTGAGGAAATAAAGAGTAGCTATTATTGTTACTAGTATGGTGTTGTGTAAGATCTTAGAAGTTTTGACTTTAAATTTTTAGAGGGGCATGCTTGTCATTTAAAAAAAAAAATAAGTGCTACTTCTCTAAAAAGCAAAGAAGCATTCTGTGAAGTAATTAATCACTCTCAAATCTCATTTTAATGCATACTTCCCAGGGCTTTTGTGGTGGTCCAGTGGTTAAGACGCCACATTTCCACTGCAGGGGGCACATGTTCGACCACTGGGCATGGAACTAAGAACTAAGATACATATGGTATGGCCAAAAAATAGAGAAAAGAATAAATATTTCCCAAATTTCTACCCCTATTTCTTATCTCCCATGAATATACATTTTGAGAACTTTCCTCTACTAAATAGTATTTATTAAGGAAATGCTTGATTTTTAAAAAAATTGTCAATGAAAAACATGACAGCCCCTGTAATCCCACTAAATTGATCAAATGATAGCCTATGCAAATTTTTTATTTAGCTTGTGCTAAGCCTTGCGGCTCAGCTGATAAAGAATCTGCTGGCAACGCGGGAGACTTGGGTTCGATCCCTAGGTTGGGAAGATCCCCTGGAGAAGGAAATGGCAATCCACTCCAGTTCTCTTGCCTAGAAAATCCCATGGACGGAGGAGCCTAGTAGGCTACAGCCCATGGGGTTGCAAAGAGTCGGACAGGACTGAGCAACTTCACTTTCACTTTCAAGCATGAGTAAGTATGTAGCCTTTTCAGGGTGTATTGAAATATTAAGCATATGCAACCACTCTTCATTTCTAATTTTAAAGACGCTAAAAAGTATACAGACCCCAGGTTGGGAACAGTGATTTTTTTCAATTATGACTGCTAAGCATGGGGATATTTCTTCTTAATGCCTTCTTTAATTATTTCCTTTGGAAGGTCCCGAGTGCTTCAAATGTCAGAAGGGTTGTGGCTTTTGCCAAGGGTTGCTTAGTTAACTGTTTATTTAATGAATGGGGTTTTCTGTGCTGCTGAATTTCTCATGGCACACTTTAGGGGATTTTTGGCAGCATTTAAATTGGAGAACTGAGAAACATATTGGCTCTACGGAAGCTCAATCAGTTCCCAGGCAGAGCAGTACCCTTGCCAAGAAAAATTCACTAAAATACAAAATACAAAGACCAAACTCACATGTAACCCAAGGAAAACTGACTTTGGTATGGAGAATTAAACAAATCCTGGATCCAAGTGTCTCAGGTGGCCCATGAATGGAAGAGGGGAAATGCTTCGCAATTCTGGGGGAGAAATGGGAATGGAATCTCCTCACTTTGGAGGATGACAATAAGCTTAAATTTCTTGATTGATTGGAAAATTCATTATTTGCTAAGAAAAAAAAAAAGATGAAGTCATGTAATTTCTCACATGTTCCCTCCTAAAAGAGGATCCATCTAAACCTATGTTTATGTTATTGTAAGATGTATTGGTCGCTCAGTCGTGTCCAACTCTTTAAGACCACATGGACTGTAGCCTGCCAGGCTCCTATGTCCATGCAGTTTTCTAGGCAAGAATACTGAAGTGGGTATTTCCGACTCCAGGGGATCTTCCTGTTCCAGGGATCAGACCTGGGTCTCCTACACTGCAAGCAAATTCTTTACCATCTGAGACACCAAGCCCTGGAGAATATACTTGAAAGATATACTCAGTTTACTCATTTTGATGAAGGACTAATCAGTAATTGATTTTTTTTAAAACTCTGCATCCTAGAACAAATGTCCATATGGTTGAATTTTTTAAATGATTCAGCCAGGTTCCTAGACATTGTATAAGCACTGCCTACCAGATATGTTTTCTCTAAGGACTGGAGCAGGAAGATGCCCTGAAATGTCACCTGGACTCTGGAAAGTCCCCAATCCACTAAAAGATACATTTTGTTTTTACTCAACTATACTTCAAAATGAATATGTAACTATGATACAGAATGAGGAGGGAAGTTTTTTTTTTTTTTAAATAAACACTAGTTTGAGAAAACAAAAGAGAATGTAAGTATCTTTCAGCAACTTAAGATGAACAGCACCAGCCTACAAATCATTACTCTAAGCATGTGCTGAGGCTTGTGTGTAATAAAGGCCTGCCACCCACACAGCTCTGATGACAGCTCTCCCTCAATCTGTGGCACTCGCCAGCCCAGCTCCCAATCCCTTTCCCTCTCTGGGAGAAAAATTTTGAGTCAGCCAGGCTCTCTCTTTCTCTCCTGGTTTGCTGAAGGCTCCCTGCATTCTTCAGCAACTAGAAGCCTGGCTTCTTACCTGTTTGGCTTCCTTACCTTTCTTACCATTTTCTCGCTTTATTTAGAAATTAACAGGGCTGGCCACATCTTACCCTAGGTTGGCCAGCTCTCAGGTGGCTTATATGGACATGTATTCTGCTCTTTGGCTTCCCAGGTGGCATGATGATAAAGATTCAACCTGTCAATGCAGGAGACACAAGAGATGTGGGTTCTATCCTTGGCTCAGGAAGATCCCCTGGAGTAGGAAATGGCAACTTGCTCCAGTATTCTTGCTTGGAAAATTCCATGGACAGAGGAGTCTGGTGGGCTATGGCCCATGGGGTCGTAAAGACACAACTCAGTAACTGAGCACATTCTCTTCTTTGGGCCTATTCACTGAGCTCCCTCCTTATACCTTGATTAGCTAGTATGTTGCTTGACATAATATTAATGTGAATTATAATAACATCAGGAATAACTCATAAAAGCTTCTGCTACATACTCTGTGCATTTTTAGCTAATTACATAAAACTCTTATTTCTCATGACAGTCTAGTAATATAGGCATATGAAGGCTCAGAGAATTTAAGTATCTAGTCCAAACTACACAGCTAATATTAACAGATGACTAAGCAGGAGTACAACTCAACATTTATTTGCTTCCAAATTTGTATGTGGTTTTAGTCCATGCTCCCCATTATCCCACGGGACACTGGATGAGTTCCTGTGTACTTAGCCAGCATCATCAATCTCATCATCAATAAGTAATGACACACCTTATGCCTTTTCTTCCACAAAGAGGCTCATCTGACTAATTGTGTTTCTCTAAATACTATTAAGAGAGAGAAAAAAAAAAAAAATCCCCCTGGGTTCCATCCCACTCTCTTTCTCCCTTGAGTTTAGGATAATTATTGTTCACATGGCTGACCTGTTGCCCTATGGCACTCTGATTTGATGTCATACTTATTTTGTGCTCATTTCACTCTTAAGAGCAAATTGCCTGACCATGTTTTCAAATGAGTACAAAACTTGCTTTGAAATTTTAGGATTCCATAAACTGAGATTTTTCTAAGTTACCTTGAAAGTGGAAAAAAAAAAAAAATGAAATTTAGTATCAGTAGGAATGGCATTCTAAGGGCCAGTTTCCAGGCTTTAAATTTAGATTTGGCTACGATAGTCTCCACCCTGAGTCAGCAATAAAATAATGATGTGCCAACCACATGTTTTCATTACATCAGATGAAGCCAGAACAGCAGGGCCAGAACTAGGCTGAAATGGGTGAGACGAATGAGACATGCATCTTGGGTGCAAAATATAAGGCAGGTGGGGGTGGGAGGGAAGGATGCTAAAATTTGGTGATCAAGACAAATAATATCCCAATGCAATATTTTTTAAAATGCAAAAATGTCTATGATAAACAAATTGCTAAACTTTTAAAGAACCATAGGATCAGAATTATTTATTGTTCCTTTCACCTCAGGCTTCAATATAGCCTAGTGCAGCAATGCAATACAGTATTTTTCTAGGATTAAAGACCCCAGTTTAGTCTGTTGGAAACTTTTTTTATTAGAACAAGTGCCAGTAACCAGTAGTAGTTATGGGAAAAAATCATTACCTATCATTAAAATTAGAACCAGAATACACTATTTCAGGTGCCCAAGTCATTAATAAAACCAGTTTTACCCAAAGGATAACAATAGAAAACACTTATAGAGTACTTAATCAGACAATATTTTAAGCACTTCACTCATTTAATTCTCAGGACAACCTGCTGAGATAGAGGAACAGGCTCCCTGCCCCAGGATTCATTAGATGACAATGTCTGAGGAACTAACTACACCACACGATGATTCTGGCCACACAAAGAAATGGAGTCTTTGTCTTAGAGATGAGGAAACTGAACTCACGTGGTCTGAAACTAAGGAGACAATTTCAAACCCAAATGGTCTCTTCAAGGCCCTTGCTCTGAACAATACTGTTCACAAAGACCAAATAATCTGGCCCCTACACCCACTCAATCCTACAGTGTGGTCAACTTTAATAATCATTACCCTCAAAATAAAGATACTGGTGTGAACTCTCATAGAAACTAGAAAAAATTTTAAAGCATACGTATTTTTCAATGGCTTGTCATTGAAATCATATTGAGAGCTATACATACTACCTGAAGAACTACAATAGATCTCTGACATTCACCAATCAATGTATAGTTCAAAAGTATACACTAGACTGCTTACTCAAGGTATTTTTTTATAGTGATGAATAAACAAACATTAGTTCAACAGCTCACAGGCACTGAAAGGCCACCAGAATCCAGCCTCCTAGCTTTTGTGACTGCTGGTAAGCTAACTTTTATAAGTGTATAGCTAGTATTCTTGTATTAATCAGCCAGTGTGATCAAATGGAAGATTAAAAAACCAGAATATAATAATTATATAAATTTCATATCTTTGTGCTCAGTGGCTCTATAATTATATAATGAAATTAGAACACTGTAAAGAATTATAAACAAAAGAATAAAGAATTTAGAGTAAAGCCTTTAGACCATATCTATTACATGGACACTTTTAAGGAATTACTGACACAATTCATGCTGTCATACATGTAGATTTCAGATCATCTAATTTACTACTAAATTAAATAATAAACAAAAGTTAATGGTCCTATTAGAATATTTACTACTAATGTTTTTTCAGGTCCATAACGAGCCAGTATTAAAGTAGGAATACCTTTGAAGAGCAAAACAGAGCAGGCTAGGCTCTTGAGAAAACGCTATTTCAGAAGGAAAGAAGGGTTGGGAGATGGGCTGGCAGTAGAGTACTGAGGTGGGAAAAATCCATAAATAGAATATAAATGTCGTTAATCCACAAAAAACTTGGGCATTTCCATAGCATTGGTTAAGTAGGTCAAGGCTATTAATTATATGTCATTAATTGCAATTTATAATCCCATTCAGAATTCATTTCTTATAAATGTGATAAATCAAATCATGTTCTAAGGAAAGTATCACTGAGGAAAAACTTTTAGTGGATTCTCGAGTGTGTTCATTCACACACGACTTAAGAACTCTCACAATGAATTTCTCACCTGAGGCTTTGTCTTGGTCCCTGGTTGATCTGCAGAAAGCATCTCTAGGCTCTGGCAACTGTGTTGTACATGCAACCCATAGGTCACAAAAAATTAGATACAAAATATGGATAGATTAGAAAAAACACATGCAGACTAGAGGAAAAACAGAATCACTAAATAAGCATGTTGACCAGGGATGGGAGGCTCAGAAGTATTCTAATAAGTATTCTAATATATTATTATATAAGAATATAATGTTATTATAGTACATCCATTTTATGGTAAATTTATGATATGGTGTTCTTTATGATATGTATGATATTGATGTTTTTCACAATGCTCATATGTTGCTGAGTCTTACTGTATACTCAAAGCAACAGTAAGGGCCATAGGTACACACTTATTTTAAAATCAAAGTATTTTCTGTAGCTTGGTCACCTCTGTGATCAGAGAGAGGTGTGTACTCTAGCACCATACTTCATGTGCTGCTGCTGTTGCTGCTGCTAAATTGCTTCAGTCGTGTCCGACTCTGTGTGAACCCAAAGACGGCAGCCCACCAGGCTCCCCCGTCCCTGGGATTCTCCAGGCAAGAACACTGGAGTGGGTTGCCATTTCCTTCTCCAATGCATGGAAGTGAAAAGTGAAAGTGAAGTCGCTCAGTTGTATCCGGCTCCTAGCGACCCCATGGACTGCAGCCCACCAGGCTCCTCCATCCATGGGATTTGCCAGGCAAGAGTACTGGAATGGGTTGCAATTGCCTTCTCTGATACTTCATGTGCTGCTGCTGCTACTGCTGCTAAATTGCTTCAGTCATGTCCGACTCTGTGCGACCCCATAGACGGCAGCCCACCAGGCTCTCCCGTCCCTGGGATTCTCCAGGCAAGAACACTGAGTGGGTTGCCATTTCCTTCTCCAATGCATGAAAGGGAAAAGTGAAAATGAAGTCACTCAGTCGTGTCTGACTCTTCGCGACCCCATGGTCTGCAGCCTACCAGGCTCCATGGGATTTTCCAGGCAAGAGTACTGGAGTGGGGTGCCATTGCCCTCTCCAACTTCATGTGCTAGGCAGTTGTAAATCTCCCTGCACTTGTTGAATAAATATTGATGGAAAAAATATTGGTTATCTCCTATAAATAATGTAAATGCTTTCCCTGGCAACTGTTCCAAATGAGGACAGTAGTGGTAATGACTTTCATACTAATACAGTATCAGCAAGGGTATGAGGAGTATGGGAGGTGAGGATGAAAGAAGTGGATGGGACAGTCACTCATGAATTACAATGTTCAACTTGTTTTGACCAGGTTACAAGAAACCCGTTAGCAAATTAAGATTCTCTTCAAGAAGCAGCCCTAAGTTTAAACTGAAATCAGGATGTCTACAGGGGAATGGAAATCATAGGTTTACTGATTATAACTTTAGCTATAAACCCTAGGGTCTATTTCTTAAAGAAGCCAGTGGACACCAGGAAGCCTCTAAAAGAGATATTGGTTCAAATTATCACAATATAAAATGTTTCCCACCGTGATGATTAGAGTATTGGAAGCACAACTGTAATAGCTGATTGTTTCTAAAAGGTAAAATTATAAATACCCATTTAGAAGATTATGTTTACACAGGGAAGGAAACTCAATCAATAAATTTAAGAATTTGAAGAATACTGTATTGTCTTGAGAAGGCCAAAAGAGAAGTGGATTTTACATTCTTAGATACAACGGAGATAAAATTTGTTACAGGGTAAGCCTGTGTAATTTTCTCATTTGTAATCTTAATTCCTAATTCTCCAGGGTATTTTTGTTTAGGGTAATTTCTCTTTAATGTTGTCTGTTGATATTCCCCCACCCACTAAAACTATGGCTGAACACATTTGAGAAACCAGTATTTCTGCTAGTTTCTCTCTCTTTTTAATTCCATAGTGAAATGATCAAATAAACATTATTTTTTGTTTCTCTGTTTGTTTGTAAAAGCCACAATTTTTTGAGAGGAAAAGTAAATATCTAAAAGGATTTATGCTCTGTAACATTTCAGTGGGAGGGTTGGGGTTGGGGAGGTGCCTGTGAGCCAAAGAGTAAACCACAGAGCAGCAAATAACAGGGAAAGTTCCCACCACACAGGAAGGAAAGGATATTCAGATGTTTGCAGGAAGAGCACAGAAAGAGGAAAATAAAGGAGAAAGAAGGCAGATGGAGTGCCTGTTTTCCTCCACTAGAGCTGAACCTAAAGAAGATCAAACACCCAGACTGGAGAAGTCAGAATCCACTCCTGCTGGTGTCACACTTCCTCGGATGGGGGAGACGGGGGAGTAGGTAGGTAATAAGAGCCTCTCAGAAAAGCCTTGATTTTGATACAGTGCTCTATCCATCAAGGCCTAAGAGCAGAGGTGGTAACAGCAGAGGAGGATATCTGAGGGAAAACTCAAAGGCTCCAGCAGGTTGCAGAGAAGTTCTTGGGTTTTCCAGCTGGGCCCAGAGACAGTACGAGGACCAAGCGACCAGCAAAAGCTTGGAGCCCACACAAGGAGCCTTGAGGAACCTTGGATCTAAAGGCAACACAAAATACAAAGTCCAGAAGGATGTCTGCCCACATGGTTCCTGGACCACTAGCCAGGGCACCCATGTCTCAGTTCACAAAGGATGGCCAGAGATCAGGCTAATGGGGGACATCTCAGGGATTCCAAGGTTGATACCAAGGCAGGCCTTTAGAACAGAAATCCCTCCCCCACATCCTGTGGATGGAAAAAGAGATTTCCCTTTACCTAGGAGAATTTGAAATCTGAGTTGACTGAATATTTACATGAAAGAAATACTTTTAAAAAATGAGAAAACGCATGACCTAAAATTGGAATGTTTCTCTACCACTTGCCCTCAAACCACCATCACCAGGAGTGGGAATTAAGAACAAGACTCAGAGATCAGACCAGATCAGTCGCTCAGTTGTGTCCGACTCTTTGCAACCCCATGAATTGCAGCATGCCAGGCCTCCCTGTCCATCACCAACTCCGGGAGTTCACTGAGACTCATGTCCATTGAGTCAGTGATGCCATCCAGCCATCTCATCCTCTGTCATCCCCTTCTCCTCCTGCCCCCAATCCCTTCCAGCATCAGAGTCTTTTCCAATGAGTCAGTTCTTCGCATGAGGTGGCCAAAGTACTGGAGTTTCAGCTTTAGCATCATTCCTTCCAAAGAAATCCCAGGGCTGATCTCCTTCAGAATGGACTGGTTGGATCTCCTTGCAGTCCAAGGCACTCTCAAGAGTCTTCTCCAACACCACAGTTCAAAAGCATCAATTCTTCGGTGCTCAGCCTTCTTCAGAGTCCAACTCTCACATCCATACATGACCACTGGAAAAACCATAGCCTTGACTAGACGGACCTGTGTTGGCAAAGTAATGTCTCTGCTTTTGAATATGCTGTGTAGGTTGGTCATAACTTTCCTTCCAAGGAGTAAGCATCTTTTAATTTCATGGCTGCAGTCACCATCTGTAGTGATTTTGGAGCCCAGAAAAATAGTCTGACACTGTTTCCCCTGTTTCCCCATCTATTTCCCATGAAGTGGTGGGACTAGATGCCATGATCTTCGTTTTCTGAACAAGAACAAGATTAGTACCCAAAAAATAATTTTTCTCCGCATATCTTCTTTAAATTGCATAAACTTTTTTCTCCTTCCTACCCACATCATACTACAATAGCAAGGCTTGCTGTACAGTTAGAGCTCTCTGATACTTACAATGTATAGTCCATACGAGACAGGTTGATACATATATGGCGTGGCAGCAAATTCTGCTGCCAGAAATGGTTTCCAATACACCCTGAGCAAAAATAATGTACTTACTGTACACTATTTTCTTTTGTACATGTAAGGGTCTTTTTGTTTGATCTGGCCTTTTCTGCTCTTTCAAATACATGTTTAGTGTGTTCTTTCGTTAGAAGAGACACCCTTAGCTAGTATCCTATGAGGATGATGTTGGTAATCTTATAGTTAATGATATCACTAATAGCCACCACGGATTAATGTCCAGTGTGTGCCAGTCAGTATGCATTCTAACCATTATGAGTAGTAGTGCATTGATTCTCCAAGGTAGGCATTTTGTATACCTATTTTCAGATATAGCAATCAAAGCTATAGCTGAGTTTAAGTAACTTTCCCATAGTCATACAGCTAATCAAAGCTCATTCTATTACATAGCATTAAATCCTAACACATGAGTTCTAACACATGAATAATCTTTAATAATCTCTGTTAAAGATTAAAGGGCTCTGTGAAAAAACTAAAGCTAACTTTGTTTTTCCCCATCCAACATTAATCTTCAGGATTATTCATTTTCTCAGTAGGCAGAACCTATTGGGTGCTGGCATGAGTTTTAAAGTATTGAGAAATTTCAGTTCTAGTTTCAGTGTTGCCATTAATTGTGTGACTTGCAGTAAGTACCTTTTTAATATTCTCATCTGATCAACAAGGATAACAGCTGTCTTATCTCCTCTGGAGCATCATGAGTATTTCTAGCTTTGTCTTAATTGATAAAGAACTGGATAGTGTGCAAATGTCCTTTTCTGATGAATCTAAAATATATCATTATAGCCATATCTAAAATTCATATCAGGTATGGGGATATTTGGGGAGACAACTTCAATATGTGGAGTTTGTGTCAGAGTCTGGACCAGGTCCTAAAGACATAATGAAAACAAGCTCCAGTCTCTGGACTTGAGGAGCTCCCAGCCTGAGAGAGGGAGTTAGGAATATATACAGCTGATGAGCATGTGATGAAATAGAAACAGACAGAAGCAAAAATAATGTTATGAATCTAAAGTCAAACATATGGATCGCCACCTACGTCTCAGAAGAAGGACCTGGACGGGGAATGTTTCATCCACAGTTGTATGATGGTGATGATTTTTGAATTTGACTGTGAGAGATATAAACAAGTAGAAGGTATGTTTACATTTAGAGGTTCACAATTAAATACAATTATATTTTTGTACATATTATCAGCAAGTAAAGGTAAAAAATGAAACAGCTGGTCATTGGAGATGAAGCCACAAAAAGATGTAAAAAATTTTCCAAAAAGTGATGTAAATTTAGGTTTCCTTGACAATTTGAGTTTCTCATTTGCATAACAAGAATAGTTACCATGTATTGCATCCTTTCTGTGGATCACAGGCATTGCACAAAGAACTCTGTAGGGATATTTTCATTTCATTTTTTTCCTGATAGCCTAGTAATACCATCCTCATTTCATACATAAGAAACTGATAGTCAGAAAACTAAAGTGGCTTAGCTCAACCAAGCCACAGTTACAGAGTTAGTAAGTGGAAGTAAGACTGGAACCCAGACAAAGTGGCTATGCAACCCTTACTTTTAGTTCCTAACCTCCACATACTACACTGCACCCTGGGATAGAACAATTTATGAAGGAAAGGAATCATGCTTAGTCATGTCCAATTCTCTGTGACTCTTTCCACTGTAGCCCACCGGGCTCCTCTGTCCATGGGATTTCCCAGGCAATAATACTGGAATGGGTTGCCATTTCCTTCTGCTTTCCTAGGTTAGGGAGCTTCCTAACCTAGGGATCAAACCTGTATCTCTTGTACTACAGGCGGATTCTTTACCCAGTGAGTCATCAGGGAAGCCTCAGGACAATTTGTGAAGTACAAAGTAAAAAAGGTAAGAGTACATGAATGTGACAGCCATTTCTGAAATCCTGGGGAAGAAATAGTAGGGTAATTTTTCTCAACTGCATGTCTTGTTTAACTAGGCACATAAAAGTTGACTGGTCATTAAGTCACAGATGAAGCACAAGGGTTACCTCTCCTAATAAACTCTTTCCTGAAGGCAAGAAGATAACGCCTACTGCTTGAGCAAATCTAGCAAGAGTAGAGTTACATAAAATGCAATATAATACTAAGAAATATTATATATAGGACACTGCATCTTCAATGAAAGAATAACTGTCATCAAGGATTTTATGAAAAGTGATTCCACTATAAATTCAGTGAGTAAGTTACCCAAAGAATTATATGTATAGATAATGGCATCATATTATCATATAACAAATATGTCCTGTTGAAACTTCCTTTATTTGTGTTGTTACATATGCAAAAACTGCCTCTGGTGGTTTCTCCTAGTATGTGTCCATAGCACTGGGCCTTATAAGGCCTTAATATACTGACAGAAGTTTTGTGTTTACCTTAAAAAAATAATCCACTTTTTAATCTCTTCTAGTAGGTCAATAAATAAACACCAAGGAAGAGATTAGAAACTCTGTGCACACAGAATGTCAGTAAAAGGAAGCAGTCCAAAATGCCATCTAACCAATAGCATTAGGATAAACTGGTGGATATCTTATATGTTCACTTAATTTAGCAAATGATTGTACGATGATGTCTCTCAAAACTGCTTGAGATACTGGCTTTTGTCAAGAAAAACAATCTGAAGTTCTGGATATGCACCAAAAGCTTCAGTCTGTAAGGACTTTTCAATCTCCTCCAGCTTGCAAGTTTAGAAACTGAATTGTTCAGCATATCTCTAATAAAAAATCATTTCCCAAGGCTCATTTTCTATGCAGGCAAAATCAAATTAACTTCAAACAGAAGAGGTTAGATGCATACACAAAGGAAGTATCAAACTGTAACATCATCTTCCTCTAGTTCTCGCAGGTCTCCTAGTATCTACCCAGGAGAGAAACCCAAATACTAACTTCACCCTGAGTGAAAGAAAGAAAGTGAAGTCACTCAGTCGTGTCTGACCGACTCTTTGCGACCCCGTGGACTGTAGCCCACCAGGCTCCTCCATCCATGGGATTCTCCAGGCAAGAATACTGGAGTGGGTTGCCATTTCCTTCTCCAGGGGATCTTCCTGACCCAGGGATCGAACCCAGGTCTCCCGTATTGCAGGCAGACGCTTTAACCTCTGAGCTGCAAAATCAAGCAAGGGTAGTTTCTGGATGGGAATGGCACAAAGTGAATTATCTTACTGTGCTGTTGAACACACTGATGATGAGACTATAGTCCTCTGGACTTTTATTTACCATTTGCTGACAGCCAACAGCGATCCTAGGTTCCTTTCAGAGCCCACACGTTGTGACGCATCCTGGCCTTGATCGCTGGGAAGCTGCTACATCAGGGGATCCCCATGCTTTGGCATTAGGGCTGAAGTGATGCTCTGTACCCTCCAGGCCAGACTGCTATGTGAGCACCACAATCTCCCCCAGCGATGATGTATTGCACTAATATGTTCTCAGAGTGCACTTGCTGGGATGGATTAGAGCAATACATCACCAAAACACTTTAGCTTATGTGATGTATTGCCATGTGAGGTAGAACCAGTTGCCAGAGGCAAGTTTTAAAGACTTAATTTCTAACGTTTCATATTAAATGATGTCTATATTCCCTTTTTGGTGGTTTGGAAGGTACACTTTAGATTTCTGTTATGGCTGATCTCAGAGATTCAGTGCTTTTCCCTATCATAAAAAGCATTCTGACTACATATTGCATTTAATAGGTATACCCAGTAGCTGCACTTCATGTAAGTGTGGCATGGAGTGAGTAAAGAGGTCGATATCCAGTCCCCCAGTATGAACCCTGGTAGTGAGCTGCATCTTCTCCAGAGGATATTACATGGCCTAGTGGTGGGCCCTGGGCAGGAAACATGGGAGTCAGGCAGAAATGCTTCCTAGAAGCAAAAAGTTCTGTGCGGGCACCTACACAGAGTTCTAATCCTGAGTTCTAATCCTGCATGCTCTTTAATGATAGGTTCTGTATGGCTCTAGTTGTGTGAACCAGAAAATTCTGATCTCTCTTTTCACTGTCTAATTTTATTCGATGAAAGAGTGGGATAATTTTTAGAAAACTAGCAATTTACAAATTCTAAAAATAGATACTAGACTGTATCATTTTTTTTGGATTATCCAGAATATGTTGCTAGAGACACATTACATGAGGGCAGACAACTATTCTGCTTACAATATTTTCCCTGTGCATCATGGCTGTTCTGTAAAAAATGTTCAACAAATGTTTATTCAATGCTTTAGTAGTCATGTGTTCCTTTAACTTTGTAGAATTATTTCATCAGCAAACTTTTCTTTGGAAGCAAAGAGTTACTTCCTCCAAATGTAATCACCCTCTCACACAACCAGAAGTTAAATTGCATCTAAAAATGGTCAATAATGACAATTCTTTTTAAAGAAACGGTTCTAATCTATAGATTTTGCTGTAAAAACCAAAATAGGAAAATAATCGTCATAAAATAGGCAAAAAACAGAGAAGGAGAAAATAGAAAAGGAGGGGGTGGGGGAGGGAGGAAGAAAAGGAGAGAACAAAAGGAAAAGAAAGAGAGAAAACAGTTCAATTATTAATAGGATTTACCAGTGCATTTTTCATATATGTTATTTTCAGAAAACTATTTTCTAAAGAGATGTCCACCTACATAGAGATTAAGTTGTCAAGGTGACTATAGATTAAAAAAAATTATATATAGATTTTAGAATTAATTTAGACAGAGGATGAGATGGTTGGATGGCATCACCAACTCGGTGGACGTGAGTTTGAGCATGCTCTGGGAGTTGGTGATGGACAGGTAAGCCTGGTTTGCTGCAGTCTATGGAGCTGCAAAGAGTCAGACAGGACTGAGCAACTGAACTGAACTGAGAATTAGTTTTCTTACTTTATAATCACATTTTGTATATTGTAAGTTTTAGCTACTCTAGTGACAAAGTTCTTAATATATTTCTTTCTCAGAGACCTTATTATCTCTTTTTGACAGTGTCATATATTCTGAGATCTAAAGCTGAAACAAACACACACACACTCAAAAACACTTGGTAGCACTTTTTATATCTGCATTTCAGACTAAAACCAGTGCATCCTTGACTGCCTTCCTGTTGAATCAAGTTTTCACACTTCTTTTTTTCCCTCTCCTTATACTGTACATCATAGGTCTCCAAAATAGCTTTGGTTTCAAGCTTCTTGAAGAAAAAAATAATCTTTATGTGTTAACTTTAAATTCAATAGTCTAACTTTCAAGAGTTACCAGATACACAAACACATGTGCACGCACACAGAAGCTCACAGACACATGCATACCTTCAACATGCCTCCGTATCCCGATATGTATTCTGCACAAATAGATACAGGTCTTGCATTGCAAACACTGAATCTGCTTGCACCCAGTTTGGTCTGGAACTGAACGACAATAGCTCTCCTCTGAAAGCACTGTCAACTCTTCCTCCTTTTAAATGAAGGCTCTCCCAAGGGCCTTTCTATCTCATCATTCTCCTCCCTCTGGCCTTCTCCCTCCTTACCCTGTTGCCCTATGTCCTCTATGGTTAAATAGCCCTTCTTTGGAGCTGTAAATTGTAATTACCATATGTCTGTGATAGAATTGATTACACTCTTGCTAATCCTTTCTGCCATTTTAATAATAAGCTCCTTGTGATCAGCAGTCATAGTCTTACCCAGAATTTGTTTCTATATTGCCATCTAGCAAGTGATAAACTACCACCTCTTGGTTGTCAATATTCTGAACCATTATTACATTTCCTAATCTCAGCATTTTTTCACTTCCAAATCATCCTCACTGCGATGCTTCACACACAGAAATCAATGAATAAATAATGCCAGCTGATGAAGAACTCTGAGAATGGTGTGGAGAAATAAGATATGAAATTCAAACTTGTTCTTTTTTCTCTGTTACTAGCACAAGTAAATGATTTGAGACCCCAAATAAAATCTTGTTAATATTTGTGAATATAAAATAAGCCTTACCATTATAATAGATCATTATCAGCTGCATATATGCTAGCAGAAGATTTATCAAAACCAAGTAATTATTAAAAGTATTTGTGGACTTTTAAGACTGATTTTAGCCTTAACATTAGGGCCCAAAAGCATTACATATTTTGGTTCCTAATATCACATGATGCATGGAGTTCCAGTTTTACTTTAAATAAATGTTTAGCTGCATGACATTAGTAAACAGGTTTATAGCCTGTGGCTAGGCTGAACAGCATTAACATCAAATGCCAATTAATGAGACTATGAAGAGTGTTATATTTACTAATTAATGATCTGGAACAAATATAAGAAAAAAAGCCATAGTATGTATGAAATTGTAATAGCATCTGACTGATATATTTTTTGGTAGATGTCCAATATTATGTCTTCCTGATTGGAAAAAAAAAATGAAATTGAAGTCACAGAAATACAGAATAGTTATATTTTGGTGGAAGCCCAAGTTTTTAGGAGATGGAAAAGATTATTAAAACAGTTACTAGTCAGTGAGTTTACAGTATGCAATACTGTATGTGTGCATTAGTAGGGATTATGAAGTTCGGCCCAAGCTCCTTAAATCATATTTAAATGTAGATTAACAGTCAGGAAAAATGAAGTTGAGCAAAGAAGAAGTTATTTTTTCTTAATTTTATAAAATCATTAAAGACTAAAATTTTGTGCCACCCATTCCACAACAAGTTCACAAAGAATATTAAGAGGAACACAATGGCCCTGAAAGTGTTAGCTGTTCAGCCATGTCCGACTTTGCAACCCCATGGACTGTAGCCCGCCAGGCTCCTCTGTCCATGGAATTTTCCAGGCAAAATACTGGAGTGGGTAGCCATTCCTTTCTCTGGGGGATCTTCCTGACCCAGGGATCGAACTCAGGTCTTCAGCATTGCAGGCAGATTCTTTACCATCTGAGCCACCATGGAAATTCCCACAGTGGCCCTGAACAGCTCTAATTCCAATGCTGAATTCAATGTTCTAGATTTTTCTTGGGTTTTTCATTCTTAGACTCCCCTATTTCATTTTAAATATTTTAAAAGTTTTTTTAAAAAATATTTGTTTACAGCAGGAGACTAGTGTCCAGGGCTCAGGATATCAGTTCCAGAATGTCTATATATGAAGGGTTACGGTCCACAGTGTTTGAAGTGGGTGCTTAGTAGACTTGTTTTGAAATTGTATTTGCATAACAAGCCTGTGACTTAAAAAAAAAATTGCTTTGACATAACGGCAGCTTCACTTGTGGCTATAATAAACTACAGACACTTTCCCATTGCTCACTACTAAGAATAGTAACGCCTTGAAAAATTTTAGTACACTGTCATAACCAGGTTATTGACATTGATCCAATCCACCCATATAATTCAGGGATTTCCGACTCCTTTGTACTCATTTGTATGTGTGTATCTTTGCGTATGTGTCTATTAGATCCATGCAATTTTATCCCATGTGTAGGTTGGTGTATCTCCCACAGTATTGTATTGTAGGTTAGAGTATACAAAAAGAGCAAAATGTACAAGACATTCTTATTTATACTCTGGACACATATGAGAAGATGTAAATTGTTCAGATCAAGGAATTACACTATTTTGTTTGGGGGTCACTACAGAGGTACTGGTGACACCTCTAGGCTAAATCTACCCTCTCACTATTTACTCTCCCAGATTCTCTCTCACCACTGAGGGCATCTGGGCTCAGCCTTGGATTCTATAATATGAAACTATCACTTCTTTACTTCGAGCACATGTGCCATTTTCAGATTTCTTTTCCTGTAAGCTGCATTTCCCATTTTGGTATGCTCCTTTCCAGAGATCATTCAAGAAATTCATATTTTACTGAAGTGAAATGATCCTAATCTTAATAACATAAACCCTACTCACTAAAATTGTGGGTAGAGTGACTGATTCTCAGCTACTGCCTTCAGAGACGAGGAAGTCTAGGATGGGATTGATTCATTTCACACTTTATGCTGCTAGGGTAGCACTGCTAAATAGCGAGAGACTACTAGATTTCTCAAGAGACCACTAAGTCACAAAGCTCTGATCTAATTTGGAAAGTGAGGGCAGGGAAAGTGGGCTGGGAGTTCCACGTATGATGAGTATAGCAAGATTCACTCAGTTTGTGCTACTGTCAAACCAACTTTTCCACAAATATGCATGTGATATGAAGGAGAAGCATTGTACCAAAGTATGTCTGCTGCTCCTGCTGTTAAGTCACTTCAGTCGTGTCCGACTCTGTGCAACCCCAGAGACAGCAGCCCACCAGGCTCCCCCGTCACTGGGATTCTCCAGGCAAGAACACTGGAGTGGGTTGCCATTTCCTTCTCCAATGCATGAAAGTGAAAAGGGAAAGTGAAGTTGCTCAGTCATGTCTGACTCTTAGCGACCCCATGGACTGCAGCCTACCAGGCTCCTCCGCCCATGGGATTTCCCAGGCAAGAGTACTGGAGTGTGTCTGGGTTAGTATAAATAATCCCATCACTCTCAGAGATTCAGTACAAATGTCAGGCACATCCTTGCCAGAGATCTACATCGAAAATATGGCAGTGTAGGAACTTTAGATAACTAGAACTATCATGAGATGCTTATATTTTGTGCTGGTCAGTTTTTAAGACAAATGCTTCAAAGTAAAAAGATGTTTTCTTCTCCAAGTCATTTGTTTTATTTCCCTTCCTGCAATGCTCTTTTCCCAGGAGATTTGAGAACAGATCTTATTCTTCTTTATATCCCCTGCAGATTTTAGATTAGCTGATTGCATATGATAAATATTCAGTAAATACTTAGAGAATTAAATCATGGCTAAACTTCACATATCTAGAAGAAAATGCAAGCCTACATTTAGAAAGAAAGAAAACAGAGTTATGAAACAGAGTTGAAAATTAATAATTCAGAGGTGAAAAGTTCCCTAAAGCATTCTGGGTCTAATTTTTTATTTTAGTTCTGCTGCTTATTTATAGCATCCCATCTTTTTGGAAATGCCCCCATACTTACACACATATACAAAGATAAAGGAATCCTGGTTTTGATATGTTTAGAAAAAAGAGCTTTTAAAACAACCATACATTAATTCAGTATAATGGTGTTAACTCATAACTGTCTCAAAATAAAATTATTTTTAGTGGTTACTTGATTGGCATAGGTAACAATATTATTTCTTCTAGAAATAAAACCAAGAGGAATGGTTTATAAGAAAACTCTAATTCACCAGTTTCTCTAATAGATGTTGGAAGAGAAAGATAAGAGGACCAAGAAATATGACAAGTGAAGGACGGCTGGAAGGATGAACAAGAGGGCACATCTTGCCACACACTGGGCAAGAGGTCACCCAGAGCATGAGGAAGCATGGTGTGGATATCTGAAACTGGGGTAAGAGCCTGGCTCAGTGGTACAGTGCTCTTCCTCCCAGGCTCGTTTTCCTCTCATGATTATGTCCCTGTACAGAATGGTTTGTGTCTTGGGCTTTATTCCCAGTTCCTACACTGCCTAGAAGACTGTTAAGCCCAAATGCACCTGTAATAATGCCTTTTATCAAAAAGATAAGAAGTAGTAAGTGCTGGTGAGAAGGTGGAGAAAAAGGAAATCTTGTGTACTGTTGGTGGGGATGTAAATTGGTACAGCCACTATGGAGAACAGTATAGAGGTTCCTTTAAAAAAGAAAGGAAGGAAGGAAGAAAGAGAGGGAGGGAGGATGGAAGGAAGGGAGAAAACAAAAAAAAGAAACTACCATATAATACAAGAATTCCACTTCTAGGTATTTACCTTAAGAAAATGAAATAACTATCAAAAAGATGTATGCACCTCATGTTTATTGTAGCATTACTTACAGTAGCCAAGATATCGAAACAACTGAAATAACTTGTGTCCATCAAAAGATGAACTGAAATGAATCAGGAAAAGACAAATACCACACGATCTTTCTTATATGCAGAATCCAAACAACACACCAAAAAACAAAACCAAGCTCACTGATACAGAGAATAGACTGATGGTTGCCAGGAAATGGGTTTGGAAGAAATGGGTGAAAAAAAGTTGTGTTTTTTTTTTTTTTTTTAAGAGGAAATTGAGTGATATTAGGGGACCAGAAATTGCATTAAAAGAAGATTCTGGAAAGGATGCTATGGCTGTGTATACTGGATACCAAGTCCCCACTCTTGCCCTTGTCTCACAGGCTGCCACTGGAAACAAGATGCTGGTCTTTTGGAACGAGTCCTAAGCCCCTTTCCCCTCTGAACTTCTCAAAGTCCTGAGGTAAAGCATCTTCTGGGAAGAGTGGCACCTTGGAGAATAGCTGGCACACACGGCATCTCTCTATGTACACTCAGGGTCTCTCCTAATGTGATCTCATCACATGGGCTCTTCCAGACCATGGACTCTTCTTATGTAGTGGGTCACAACTCCCCAAAGTACAAAAACTCAAGCTGCCAAACCTCCTCAAGGCTTAGACTTGGAAAGGCCTAACAGAATGCTTTAGAATGGAAAGGCATTCTATTGGTTAAATCAAGTCACTGCATCAGGTCAGAATAATGAGGAGTTAAAAAAAGAAAGAAAGAAAACATAAATATCCTTACTTGGCTTACACTTTTCAGTTTAATGTGGCAGCATCTTTTATCTATAGATGCCAAAGGTCTGATCGTAACTAATCCAAATAATAATTAATACTCATATTACCATTTCCACTTTCATAAAGAGATTATTATTCATCTCTCTTCAAATAGTTAAAAGCCAAATAAGTTCAAATTGGCCATATTTCCACTCTCCAATTGGCCATATTTCACCTCCCCAGGTGATAGAAAAGATAAATTTGTAGCTCAGTGAAAGAAAACTAAGGGGTTTAACTTAATTACATCTTCAACAGATAAATAGGTGATGAACTTGTAAAGAATACTTTTCTGTGACAAACTTTTTAGGTGCAAAAGGAAGAAGCAAAAGGAAAAATAGGTTTAAAGTGAAGTAGGAATTTTTGGGGGAGAAGGCAATGGCACTCCACTCCAGCACTCTTGCCTGGAAAATCCCATGGACGGCGGAGCCTGGTAGGCTGCAGTCCATGGGGTCACTGAGAGTCAGACACGACTGAGCGACTTCACTTTTCACTTTCATGCATTGGAGAAGGAAATGGCAACCCACTCCAGTGTTCTTGCCTGGAGAATCCCAGGGACGGGGGAGCCTGGTGGGCTGCTGTCCATGGGGTCACACAGAGTCAGACACGACTGAAGTGACTTAACAGTAGCAGCAGGAATTTTTGGAGGAATCACAAGAGAGGATGTCATGATTATGAGGAAAAGCACCTGGCAAGAGACTCTGGAGGTCTCTTGAGAATACCAAGCAAGAGTGAGTAGCTGTTTATATGACGCAATAAGATCGCTAGCAAGGAATGGTGGAACCAAGCAAGGTCATATTTCAGAACTCAGGGCACTGATTTATCCAAGAACATACAGTTATTTAGAGGCAGACTCAAGACTATGAACCAGGTACTATAAACTTTGAAACTTGGGCTAGGCCATGGTGGGCAATGACATCTTGAAAAAAATGTTGTATACATAGTAAAATTTTACTATGGTATACTATCATAGAGAGGTTATGACTTTCCTGATTTTAAAAAGTCATAAATTCATAAGATTCTGTTTAAGAACATACAAACCACCTGTTCACAACAATTCAACATTGTTAATATCCAGGAATTTTGTCTGATCTTCAAATGTTTTCTCAGCTACAGGACTAAAGTATTAATATTTCTCAGCATAACATTTGACTTTAAATATTGATTTTATAGGAGGCTAACAAAATGCTGACCCTAAAAATAGGGCGTAAAATAATCACAGATAGAATAAAAGACAAAATAGGATAAAGCAAAGATGGCAAAAAGGAATCAGAGAAGAGAAAGGGAAAGCCTCTAGTGAAGCTAAGCTAACACACAGAGTCCGACTAGCTTCTCAGTTCTTTGTTAACCATCCTTTCAGATCTGTCAAGAAAAAAAAAAATCAAAATATCTAATTGTTTTGTTTTGTTGTATTTATGTCTAAAATACTCATATAAGTACTTCCCCAGAAACACCTCTAACAGCTTCCAGTTTCCCACCTCAAATCATAAGGGTTTAAGTTGCCTACCAGACCTCACAATGGCTATCATAACTTATCCTATGGAAAGTGAAGTGAAAGTGAAGTCGCTCAGTCATGCCCGACTCTTTGGGACCCCGTGGACAGTAGCCTGCACCAAACTCCTCCATCCATGGAATTTTCCAGGCAAGAGTATTGGAGTGGGTTGCCATTTCCTTCTCTGGGGAGTCTTCCCAACCCAGGGATCGAACCCAGGTCTCCTGCATTGTAGACAGACCCTTTACTGTCTGAGCAACCCAGGAAGTTTATCTTACTAATTGCATTTCCTGTTATTCACTTTCAAAAACCTTAGGGTCCAAATCAAAATAAACTTTTTTTCCCCCAAGGAAGCCGTAACTTCATAATATATTATTTCCCTTCCTTCATTGCTTTCTTTTCTCCTTTCTCTCTGAACCCTTGTTTATTCAGTTTTTCACCTCCCTTCCCCAACTTTTTAACCTGGTTAATCTATTCATCTTTCAAAACTCACTGGTATATCAAGACTAAGAAACTTCCTTGACATTGCTCTCTAGATCTGGCATAGCACTAAGGGTTCACCACCCGCCCCCCACCCGCAGAGGACTTACCATGGAGTACTGCAGTCACCTCTTTATCCGCCTGATTTCATAGTGAACCCATGTTTACCGAGGTTAAACACTAGGGCATGCTAAGCCTTCTCCTTAGCCACTCTAGCACAAGACCTGGCATACAGTGGTACTCACCAAATGTCTGAAGGCTGAGTAGATAAAATTTATTGAGCACTTCTTATTCACTGAGTATTGTACTGAAGACATTAATCTTAAGGTTCACAGAATCTAGAAATTCCTTCTCCACAAGGTAAAATTTTATTTAAAGTTTATGATCCAGAACACATAACCCAACCCTCATAATCTTCCAATTGTTAAGGCTTAGTTGTTACTCTCTTAGCACACGTAAAAAAAGTAAGATAATGATACTCAAAATATTACACTAAAATTATTATGAGTATATCTCACACTTCATTTCATGTGCTTTAGGTCTATGAATCTTACTCTTCATCTTGACCCCAAGTAACTAGTGATGAGCTGGACATTTGGCTAGAGCACAATAAGTATCTGTTGAATGAAATTCATAGATGATATCTAATTCTCCTTTTCCCCTTTAAAGTACACAGAAAGAAAAAGGCTATCTAGTGCACTGCCCTAATATGTCCTTGAAAATGTCTGATATAGAGATAAAATCCCCATCAATCCCCGTAGTTAATAGTTTTAAAGATCAGTTGCCCTAAGGAAGTTCTTTTAAACTTTTGTTCAAGCCAAGCCGACAATTATCCTTTAAACTCAATATGCTAAAAATGGAGAATACCAAATTTTGGGGGTGACCATATGTTCTTATATTTCTAGGTCAGTCTTGATCAAATAGTGTCTTCCATCTACCCCAGAAATAAACTTGTACTTGTCAGCCCGTCTGTCCTGGTTTCACTGGTTTAGAAAATGTGGTCACCGTGAACATTCTATTTATGTCCTACCAACCACCCAACGTTTATCCTCTATGTTTAACGATATTTAAATTATCCTAGCTCTTTTCTGAAAAAAGTAAGGAACATGGACAGCTATTGGCAGAGAAGATGAATATGATGAACTATTCTTATTTTGACATCAAGTGACTTGGAAATGTGCTGGTGGTGGAACAAAGCAGATGAAGTTTCCTTCTGTTAAGTGAAGGATTTTTTCTGATCAAAGGGTGAAAAACCTAAATGAATGTGCTGTCTGAGTCTGGTAAGTAGATAGATGGTCAGTGGCAATACTGTCATCATAGCCTGATGTGCTGGGTCAATCACAGTATACCTACATGAATGTGCAGGAGAATTCTTAATTTCAGCCACATGTACAAATGTAAAGGTCAATGTGTTAAACACAAGTAATAAGTGAGGAAGTCTGGGATGTTCTTGACTCTGGCATCAAGCCACAGGCTCCATCACTTCAGTTTGGCATTGCTTCCTCACACTTTAATAGAGTCTGCAAACTTTTAAAGGAAATAGAAACTTCAGAGTTCTCCAAGATTAAATCTATATACCTCACCCTCTTCCCACAGATTCCGAGCATTCTGGTTTGAGAAACAGTAGTTAAGTTCATGGGTTTCAGCATCAGACTGAGATTCAAGTTCTCAGTGTTACCTAGTAACTGAATGGCTTTAAGCAAGTTAATTATGTTTTCTAAACATTGGTCTCTTCATGTGTAAAACAGATTAAAGGAAAACAAACTAAAAAAAAAAGCCTGTCCCTACATGAAATGAGCCAGTCCAAAAAAAAAAAAAAAAAACACTATATGATTCCAACTTGTATGAGGTATCTGAAAGTGAAAGTTGCTCAGTAGTGTCTGACTCTTTGTGACCCCACGGACTATACAGTCTATGGAATTCACCAGGCCAGAATACTGGAGTGGGTAGCTGTTCCCTTCTCCAGGGTATCTTACCATCACAGGGATCGAACCCAGGTCGCATTGTGGGTGATTCTTTTACCAGCTGAGCAACCAGGGAAGCCCATGAGGTATCTAAAGTAGTCAAATACAGAAAATAGAATGCTGGTTAATAGGCACTGGGAAGGGAACTGCAGAGTTGTTCAGTATGAGTTACAGTTTTACAAGATGAAAATGTTCTGGAGATCTGTTATACAACAGTAAAAATATGCCTACCGCTCTTCAACTGTACACTTACATTATAGTGGCTCAGCTGGTAAAAGAATCCACCTGCAATGTGGGAGACATGAGTTCAATCCCTGGGTTGGGAAGATCCCCTGGAGAAGGAAAAGGCTACCCACTCCAGTATTCTGGCCTGGAGAATTCCTTGGCTGTATAGTCCATGGGGTCACAAAGAGTCAGACACAACTGAGCAACTCACTCACCACATTATAGTTAAGACGGTAAATTTTATATGCTATGTAATTTTGTAAAACACACACACACAATTAACAAAAACAACAAAAAACCTGCCTTATACGATTACAGTGAAGATTAAATTTTTATAGATAGATGCAAGTACCCAGAAGAGTCAGGGATTTTTATAAAAGGGGGCTAGTATTCTTTTTTCAACGAGATAATCAAAATTATTAAAGGTGCCAAGCACACAGACATTTCTACCTACTCAGTGAATGATTTCCTTCTCAGTGTGTTAGTCAGTTGTTGATGATGGGGCATCAGTCAAGAGGATCACTGAATGCATTCAGATGATTCATTCATGCCGCCAACTTTACTGATGATCATGAGTCTTGTGTTTTAGTGAAGCATGAAGCAGTAATCTTGGGAAGCACCGGTCTTCTAAGAGAACTCATTCAGTTATACTTGGTAGCATCCATTCAGGTACTCTGGTAAGCACTGACAATTCCTAAATACCTCTGAGAGCAGAGTCACAGAGATTTTCTTTCTTCTGGAGAAAATAGTCTGGGGGCGTTACCAGACAAGAAGCCAACGTCCATCTCAAACTGATCCCCATTCTTACCCCCGGATCCATTTCCTCTCACTTACTTGACTCGAGTCCCACTGGTCTCTTGGCTATTTCTGAATTAATCCCCAGATCTGCTCATCCCTCAGAGTGTCTGCAGTTGTTCATCATTCTTCCCTCTGCTCAGAAATATCTCCCTCAACGTGACCACAGGATCACTCCCTCACTTTCTTTGAGTTTTTGTTCCCATGCCACCTTCTCAGTATATTTCTTTGTGACCACCTGATATGAAAGTACTACCTTCTTCCTCTCCTGGACCAGGGATATTGACTTTTCTCAAAAACACATACTATCCACAGATGAATTACACACTTTAATACTTTGTTTAGTGTCTAGGTCCTTATAGTATAGTCAGTGTAAGCTCCATAAAGGTTAAAAAAATTCCGTTTTGTTCACCACTGTATTTCAACCTAGAATAGAGTCTGTTACACTGTATGGACATTCAGTATTTTTGACTGAATGAATAAATGTATTGGTCAAAGCCTTATTTAATTCAAAGAATCAATAATGGCTTAACCAAAAGAATTCTCCTCACAAAGGAAATATCGAAAAAATTTTAGTTAGCAGCCCCATAGCATGCCCCTACTAAAAGTCATTTTGCATTAACCTCAAATTCCTTTCCACTCCAATAAAAGGGAAAATGTGTATCTGTCTGCTACTATGTACCCAATCAGGAGTTTGGGACACACAGAAGCTAAGGTACCCATAGTTACTAAAAACAATTTGGAGATTTAGAGGTATAGGTAGATACTTAATAAAATGTTTTGAACAATTGTTCATTTAATATAAATCATCTGTTATTATAGCTAGCTTTATGAAAACACATCTTGGGTTCTTGGCTTAGGCTAGATAAATATTTATAAATACCATTTTCATACTTGAATGTGATACCTATATTGCTTCTGTTCTGTCTTAGGAGAAAAAAACTTCCAAAAAGGGAGAGTGGGCTAGAAAGAATTTACATCAGGGAGGTATGTAACCTGGGTTCCAATACCAGAATTGTCTTCCTCCAGCTCCCAGACCTCAGGCAAGACACCATCTCTCCAGGTTTGGCTGTGTAGACTGGTTTACTATAAAAATCTTAACTTCTCTAAGCCTTAACTGTCTCACTGGTGAAATAAACATAACAATCCTTGTTCCACATACGTTACAACGTTGCCCTGTGGTTTTGAAAATTGAGACTCATAACTCTGGTGACTTGCTGGATGCTGTTCAGTTCAGTCGCTCAGTTGTATCCGACTCTTACCGATCTCATGGACTGCAGCACGCCAGTCTGCACGCCCTATCCATCACCAACTCCCGGAGCTTGCTCAAACCCATGTCCATCGAGTCACTGATGCCATCCAACCATCTCATTCTCCGTCATCCCCTTCTTCTCCCGCCTTCAATCTTTCCCACCATCAGGGTCTTTTCCAGTGAGTTCTTTGCATCAGGTGGCCATTGTATTGGCACTTCAGTTTCAGCATCAGTCCTTCTGATGAATATTCAGGACTGATTTCCTTTAGGATGGACTGGTTTGATCTCCCTGCAGTCCAGGGGACTCTCAAGAGTCTTCTCCAACACCACAGTTCAAAAAAATTCTGCAGTGCTCAGTTTCTTTATAGTCCAACTCTCACATCCATACGTGACTACTGGAAAAACCATAGCTTTGACTAGACGGACTTTTGTTGGCAAAGTAATGTCTCTACTTTTTTAATATGCTGTCTAGGTTGGTCATAACTTTTCTTCCAAGGAACAAGCGTCTTTTAATTTCATGGCTGCAGTCACCATCAGGAGTGATTTTGCAGCCCCCAAAATAAAAGTCTGTCACTGTTTCCATTGTTTCCCCATCTGTTTTCCATGAAGTGTAGGTGGCTCACAAACTGTATTTTAATTTTCAGCTTATATATATATTTATATGGTTGTATACTTGGAAGGAAAAAGTATAGGTAGCATATTCAAGTTAAAATTGTATGGATAATATTACTTTAAGATGAAATGAATTTCAAAGTAAATTAAGTTTAAATGCAAAATATTAAACAAGTAACATAGGTAATACATAAATATGGTACAACTCTGAATGTGATATATAAATAACTGAGGTTTGGGAGAGTCTTGTGAGAATCATTAGTGATAATATACGAATGTTCTTTTCAAAGTTAAGTGTCAACCATAGTAAGATAGTATTAGTATTAAATAAATGGAAATGAAATAAAGTATTATAATAATTATTCTGGTAAGGGTTAACTTCCTTTTTTTTGAGCACTTACTATGTTCTTGGTACTCAATAAAAAAACTAGGCACAATGATTATTCTGCTAAGAGTTATCTTCTTTTTTTGTGTGCACCTATTACGTTCTTGGTACTCAATAAAATTAGGCATTTTACCCCTACAAACAAACCTGCTGGAAGATGGGGCCTACCACGGTCAATTGTCTCCCCACATCATGTATCCAGGCCATAAATCCAGTTCTGCTGATGCTGGACTGTACTCTAGCAGAGTTACAACTTCGGAAATCACATCCAGAATTTAAGCAACGATTTTTCAAAAACCAAAGGCAAACCCTATAAGTCAAGAAGCCACTCTTTTACATGTTCATGTCTCAGTATGAGTACTATGAAAAATAAAATTGGACCCTCTTTGATCAATGCTGAATAATAAAAATACAGCATTGCTAAACTTAATAACTGTGATAGTGGGTCTTCCACAGAAAGGACTCAAAGAATCTGCACCTCATAAAACCATATATTTTAATGAAGGGGTATAAAATGTGTATAATCTGTATAAAAATGTGTGTAGAAGATAGTGCAGATGACACAGGAGTGCTTGCTGTTTACTGTACTTCCCTTCACACATTCCATACCACACTATGTGCATCACTCAGACACAATACATCCATTCTAGTCTGTTCCCAGCTACCTACTGGCTTTTCTGCATTCACTTACCTATTTCCTTTTAATTTTCTCAGATAAGTCAGAAATTCATCTTATCTGTTCTGAAAATAGACACGGGTCTAACTGCTACTGGTTCGCACCCATTAGATCATAAGCTCCACAGAAAGTCAGAAACCATCCTGCTTCATTTACTGTCACGTCCGCAGTACCTGGCATATAGTAAATTCTTCACAAATAGTGAATGAAGGGATACACTAATGAAAAGGTGTATTTATGGAGCACCTGTTATATTACAACAGGTGCTCCATAAGTACACTAGGGTCTCTAGTGGCTCAGATGGAAAAGCATCTGTCTGCAGTGCAGGAGACTTGGGTCCGATTCCTGGGTTGGGAAGATCCCCTGGAGAAGGGGATGGCAACCCACTCCAGTATTCTTGCCTGGAGAATCCCATGGACAGAGGAGCCTGGAGCCTGGCTGGCTACAGTCCACGGGGTTGCAAAGAGTCGGACACGACTGAACCATTAACACTCACACTGTTCTATTCCAATTACTATGCAATGTTCATTGCTGCTCAAGTACTGAGCATAATAAAACAAATTTTAAAACTTTACAAACTTTAAAGTCCCTTGTAAATGTGGAGTGTTTAAAAGCATTTTTAGTTAATCTTTTAAAATCAGTGATTTATTCATACGTAGTTTTAAATCAGAACAATTAAATTCTCAATCAGAGATTTTATCGAGTTGTATTTACTATTTAAAAAGATAGAATTTTACACTGCTATGGTTACAAAATGTGCTTGTATAATGCATGCAGGTAGCTCCAGGAAATGATGGTTCTTCATAACATCGCCAGTGAGCTACTTTCTGTGATGCTGTTTTGTCTATGAAACAATCCAGAGTACTATGTTAGCATAAATAACTTTTCCCACGATCTGAACACTTTTACATTCCAAATCCATGAGAACATGGGACACTATATGGCAGTCTCCTGGACAACTGCATTACCCCACTGTACTCTAAACATCGTAAATCCCTGTCCAGAAGCAAGGGTGTTATATACCAAGCATGGTTTCTTCCATAGAGAACTCTGTTTTTGGTGAACTGTTTTGACATAATGGCTAACAAAATATACACAAACGCTAGTGATCAGCATGTTGATAAAAAGCAAAGAAAGTGTCCATGGAGTTTTAGGGGTTCATCCAACAATGTGGTGGGGAGTTAAAATCCAGTCAGCATTTTGAGGTCAGAGACTGAAGTTGTTCAACATTTTATCTCCAGTGCTGTTTTATTTCTTGTCTAAAGTCACCATCTCATAAATGTTTGATGAATGAATAAAGGGAAAAAATAGATATATAAGGTAGGAAGGGCTATTCAGTATAAAGAATCTGAAGCCCTCTTTTTTTAGAAACAGGATAGTCAAGGAAAGTTCTACCATACATATATATATATATATATATACATATGACTCAGATCTTTAAGGAGACAGATTACAATCTGCAGAAAGGAGAAAGTAGGACAAGAGATGACAGATATATAAGAAATGAAGGGACGGGGAAGTTTTGGGTTATCTAATTTTAATCATCACGATGCCTATGATTTCCTTGCTTCTTGATGTTTCACTGAATCTTTTTACAGTTCCTTCCCTTGCTATTATGATTCTTTCCTGCATCCAGGGGCTCTTCCCAAGGGGGCTGACATCAGCGAGGTCTCTGTGATGTTCTAGGGACTAGCGAGTCTACTGGGTAGGAGAGAGCATCTTTCTCTCCTTCAGTAGATGGCCCAGAGCTGAGCCTGAACGCGTGCCCCCATTTGCCCGCTAAACACAAGTCAAGAGTCCCTCAGCAAAGATTCAGGCTTGGCTTTGTTCCCTTAGCTATTAAGCTCCATTCCCACAGAATTATGACATGTCTGAGGTTTCTAAAACCCTTTGTGTGCATCTCACACAGTTATTGTGCTGGATCCAAATTTCAACCTTGGTTAAACAGGCCTCAAATCCTTTCCAACCCTGCCCCTGGCAGTGAAGGCTCAAGAGCACATAATAAAGGAGGGGATAAGAATAACATCTATAGCTTAGTGATCACTTACTATGGGCCAATCACTGTGCTGAACTCAGAATGCAGCATCTCCTCACCACAAGCCTGCCTGCTAGCTACCTACGATGACTACTCCTATCACCTCTGCTTTATGGATGAAATAAAGAAACTCGTTTAAGTTACATAAGCACTAAGAATTAAAGCCAGATTTGAGACTCCGGCAGTCAATTTTTGCAGTTTTCAAGGGCAAGGGCAAACAACACTAGAAGTACATAAACAGGTTTAATAATGTGAGAGCTGTCAAGCCAGCACGTAGATACCTACTACAGTTTGCACACCCCAGAAGGAAGAGGGCAGTGAGTCATCTCACATCTTCGTGCACTTGGGTAGCAGTATCTTCCCTGGCTTAGGAAGATCCCTTGGAGGAGGGCACGGCAACTGCCTGGACAGAAGAGACTGGTGGGCTACAGTCTATAGAGTCACAAAGAGTCAGACACGACTTAAGTGACTTAGCATACTGCATATCAAGGTAGATCAGGTCATACCTATGTAAACTGAAAATTTATTCATATATCTATAAATTTCTTTCTAAAAAAAATCAAAATACATATCAAAATTACCTGGCAATTGTCAACACTTGTAGGCATCAGTATGGGAGGGCCATTGAGGGAGTCATTTGCTCCAGGTCATGAAACTTGGAGAAAGGGCTTCTGATAACTGTATTAGGCATGCGTACTGTGCTAAAATCTTTAAGCCACAAAATAAAACCTTCTAAGACAGCGCAGAGGCTGGAGAAGAGGGGCTGAGGAATGTTTCTTCCTAAAGACCCATGGGAATAATATAAATTCACTGAATGCTACTTAATCATTGAAGCAATTATTTATGCTTCTGTTTTGGTCTTCGATTCCATTGCGTCTAGCACCAATTGAATTCTTAAAAAAGGGTGCTAAATCTGGCAGTTTCACATGTTCCCTTTTCTTCATCTTTAACTATAGGGTCCTCATCTCCCTTCTTCATTCCATCCTATCTCAATGTTAGAGAAGACTCTTATACTGTTTAGGGAATGTTCTATATACAATCAATGTGTTCATTTATCCAGCCAATCTGTAGTTTGTGCCTATGTCTAAGCCACTCTTCAAGAGCAAGGAGGGTTTCTCTACTGTAAAAGAGAAGAATTCTGTTCAGAAGGAACCAACAAAAACAATAACAAAGCACCTAATTGGGGCTCAATTTGCACATCCAAGTTAAAAATTCTGATATGCTGGGAAAATTGAGCATTGAGTGAGTACTTTTATGAGGTCTTAGTAGCCATCTGGAATAAAATGAACTTTGGAAATGATGGTGAGACCCTAGTGCATTGAGTTTATGGCACCCAACCAAGAAGAACATTTTCTTAGACTGTGATCTGATTTCAGAGAAAATATGTTAAGTTTTGAAAGCAGGAAGGAATTTTTTTTTCTTATTTATTTTTTGCAGGGAGTAGGGCATGTTCCAATTTTTTTGACTATGATTTATGGACCAGAGTAAGAAAATAATGCACCTCACCCTACTCTTCCCCAACTCCTCATCCCCAGCCCTGTTCCAAGATAAGGAAGTACCTTAGCAAGGGTATCAGGGGTCAGCATTTGAGACTGTGAGTATGAATAGTTTTCCTTGACAGACAAGTGTAAGATTAATGGACCAGGGTGGTCCCAGGATGATTGGATAGGCTGCCTTGGAGAATGCACATCACTTGGAATCCTGCCATAGGGAGGGAGGACCTGAGGGGAGAGGCAGCCAGCTATTTTTTCAAGTGAGGGCTTAGAGTCCAACATCATTTTAATTTCCATTGCTGTTCTTAACTGTGTTCCTTAATAGTTCCCCTCCAGCTTGCTAAGGCATGAATAAAATGAGGCCCAAGAGCTGAAACAATGCAAAATAAATAAAAGCTATAAAATAAGAATAAACAACATGCTATAGAAGCTATTATCTTGCCAGCATTTTCAATTTCTCTCTCCTAATGTCCCCCTAAAACTCTTATAGTGGTTTCCTATACGAAAACTAACTTTCCAAAAGCATATTTATTCCCAGCTAGATTAGAACTGATTTTCACATTTGTTTTGATTTCACAGTTATGATCAGGAGTTAGAAACTTCCCTTCAGCCTTAGACTTCTTCCATCAATGGTGCAAATAATCTATCTCTCCTTCTGCTCATTGCCAACTTTAAAAAAAAAAAAAAAAAGACTGCTTCTATTTCTTCACTATCTACTTTTTCCTTAACCTCTTACAGTCTGAGTTCTTGGGACCACTGCTCTTACAGAGCTGCCTCCTTTTTTCAGATCCTTGTTCTTTCTCAGATCTCTCATATTTTTTAAATAATCGCTACTGTTATTCACAATATGTGCCATACAGAAATGCTCCTATTTGGGGGAACACCCCCTTCTTTGTGCTTCTGGGTTGATATATACTGCTTTAGATTGTCAAAATAACCCTTTGTTATCCTCTCTCATTACACAAAAAAGTCACATGCAAAGAGGCTGCCCAGTTCATCAGCAGTGCTGGACTTAAGGCTGGAGTGAAGATTTGTCTAACTCCAGATCCTTGACTCCCTCCACGCTTCCACTGTGCCCAGACAGGAATGTTGTGTATGTGATTCACAACAATATCATTGCAACCTTGGAAGTTGGCTTGGCCAGGTCAAAATTACAAAGAGAAAAAATTTGTATCTGATGGAACAGATGGTGAACTTAGCTGGTTCTCCCTGGGAGGAAGGGCTCTCTGCCGATCTGGTTTGGAAGCCTCCAAAGGCCCTGCCCTGGACAGAACACTGCAGGAGGGATTTTCCTAGTCTGTCTGGGGAAAAGGTCCTGTTGGATTGCTCCTCAGGTCTTTACAGGGGCCTATCGAAAATTCCCTAAGACTTGGTTCTTAACGAGCGAAGCCAGATGGAGGGGCCTGCCTTGGAGAGGGTCTTGGCTCTGCTCTAAGGCTTGATCTGGGTCTTTGTTCTAGCTGCCCCAGATAGGAACAGTCCTCTGGCTGTGTCGCAGTCCCTTAAACATTTGACTGACGTGTCAGCAGGCTTTGTCTCTGGCCTGCTGCAGCAGCCAGAGAGTCTACTTCCAAATGATTTACCTCTTCCTCCCCAGCCATATGGAGAAGGCAATGGCAAGCCACTCCAGTACTCTTGCCTAGAAAATCCCACGGATGGGGGAGCCGGGTGGGCTGCAGTCCATGGGGTCGCTACAAGTCGGACGCGACTGAGTAACTTCACTTTCACTTTTCACTTTCATGCAATGGAGAAGGAAATGGCAACCCACTCCAGTGTTCTTGGCTGGAGAATCCCAGGGACGGCAGAGCCTGGTGGGCTGCTGTCTATGGGGTCGCACAGAGTCGGACACGACTGAAGTGACTTAGCAGCAGCAGCAGCCCCAGCCATAAGGCCCCCTCAGAAGCTGTCCCCTCCAAAGCTGCCCCTTCCTGAGACCTTACCTGTTACTAGGTCCTGCCCTAGATTCTGGGTTACATCCCTCTCCTTCTGACTTCTCTTCCCTGTCTTGTCTCCCTGTTCTTATTTCTTAACATGGATACTTCTCAAGGTTCCATTCTCTTTCTCTCTCCATCCTTACCCTCTCCAACAGGCATGTATGTTCCCACATCTACAATACCCACTCTGCGTGAGCGGCTCCTGATCTTTCTCTTTAGTACCCGCCCTGCTTTCCACAACAGTGGAGGAACCTCTCTGCGGATTTTTCAGGAAGAATATAGCTTTTCTCATTTGCTGCCCAGCAGCCAGAGCATACCTGGAACACAGCTCAGTGTTCAGCACATGTTTTGTGAGTAAAAAAATGAATGAGTCGCCTCCTGTATCCTCTAATTACCTTTCCAATGAGCATATCCATTTCCAAAGTGTCAATACCATCTCCATGTCAATTGGTTGAACAAACAAATGAATGAGTTTAAAACAAAACTTTTTTTTCCACCTTTATCCAATACTCCCCCTGCTTGCTGTGCCCTTAAATGAGTTTTAGATTCAGAGTGAATGAGTTTGAAACTGTGATCAATATATTAATAAGTGAAGTCTCAGGCAAATCACTTAGCTTTCCTGAGCCATCTCCTTAGGAAACAAACAAACAAACAAATATCACAGAGAATAATGATCACTCTACTTGTATATTATGAAAATTAAATAGTACCTGTAAAATATCTCAGTGCCAGCCATATTCATGCTTATCAGCTTTAATCTCTTAACTTTCCCAAAAGTACATGAAGTATCTCACTTAAACCTCACAGATATCACATGAGATAAATACTTTTATCTCTATTTTATGAATGAGGTGATGAGAAAACAGAGGGACAGAATGTGACTTACTTGCACAGTCAGACCAAAGCCAAGTCCCCAACGCCCATAAAATAACCATCTTACTCTTAGATTATAAGCTAAGAGGCAGGATTCAGACCTTATAAAAAATGATAAATCAAATGGCTCCAAATAAAATGAGCCTTTAGAAAGTGATCATTAAATACTGAAGAAATAAATATATTTACTTTTGGAAATCTGACTTCTCAGTTTGATGGTAAGTTATTTCAGGGAAAAGCTTGTGAATGCTCCCACAATACTAAGTGAAATATACATATATATATATATATATATATGCACCCTTGACTTAAAAATTATGGTCTAATAAAGAAAACATACTTGGTGATGCTTTTCCAAAAAACATGAGGGAGTGGATGCTGCACAAAATAAGAATTTTAAGATAAGGAGAAATGAGAAAGAAAAGTGTTTCTGAGCAAACATGCTCCAGTGAAAGTTGTATGAGTCAACATCCTAGAAACCAAGTTATAATTTCTTCATCAGAAGAGGGAATATATGATTGAGAAATCTGTTCTGCTAATTGGGGTTGAAGCAGTTGCACTTGATGAAAAGGAAATCATCAGAAACGGTTTGATGTTTTCTATAAGAAGCTAGAAAGTGCATTATAATTCCAGTTGTGGATAGAAATTTAATGCATTTTAAACAGGGTGGAAAGGGTGAATAATTGTTTTGTCAGTTGGTGGAGTGGATTTTAGTCATCTCAATAACTATAAACCTAATTGAAGGGGAGCAGGAAGGCATATCAGAAATTGGGGAATGTAAAATCAAATGGAGGAAAGCAGATTGACTGCTTACATGAGAAATTAATATGGTAAATTGCTTAGACAGAGTTTTTGATTAAATGAGGAACAGAAATAATAATTAGAAGAGAGGTACCTGACTCAAAAACAAGAAGAAAGAACTGCTCAAATACAGCAGGTTGTTGAAAAGCTTAAAAAAAAAAGATCCTGAAGCGAACAATTTGTTTTATGAAAATGATAAGAACACACAAAATATAATTGCTTAATTAGAATTATATTACTTAATTAGAGTCACATCCTTGCAGTGATAGATATGGTATAACTGAAAAGTGTGGTTATGATTGGAGACCAAAAATAAGTGGGGAAATAAAATTTCTAAGTGGAAATACAAAGATTTGCTCTCTGTGACAAGGGATAGTAATAAAGGTGAAAGACATGTTTTATGGGCCCTGCAAAAGCTCACAACTCTACTTAGAAGTAAAGTTTCTAGAGGAATAGCTGAACTGTGGCCTTTCTCCAACAGCTCTTTTTTCTACTAGATGATGAGAGACTAGAAACTCAAGATTAATTTGAAAGACACTTGTAGAATCGTGTGATCATTAAACTTCTGGTAAGAATAAGAACAGAGGAAAATGACATGAAAGACTGTGACATTTAAAAAACTGACATTGGGAAAATGCCTTTTCAGATTCTAAGTTTACCTAAATGAAAATTAGGTGAAAAAAATATTGAGTGATGTGGTTGCTTATACAGACAAATGGCACCCCACTCCAGTACTCTTGCCTGGAAAATCCCATGGACGGAGGAGCCTGGTGGGCTACTGTCCATGGGGTCGCGAAGAGTCAGACACGACTGAGTGACTTCACTTTCCCTTTTCACTTTCATGTATTGGAAAAGGAAATGGCAACCCACTCCAGTGTTCTTGCCTGGAGAATCCCAGGGATGGGGGAGCCCGGTGAGCTGCCGTCTATGGGGTCACACAGAGTCGGACACGACTGAAGCGACTTAGCAGAAGCAGCAGCATTGTTTCATTACACTGAAGATTTTATTGGGTACATCAAGGATACCCAACTTATTAGAGACATCTTTGCAAATAACAAGGATAACAACAGGGAGAGTCACTTAATTGAAGTATACCTTAGTTTCCTTACTTGTGTAATTAAGCATTCTTGCTTGTTTGTTTTTCTAACCACTATGATATACACTGCTATCTTTTCTTCTGATGTTAACATTTGATGTTCATAGAATAATACAACTACCTAATAAAGAAATTATAGGTAAACCAGAGTGTTGCAAGGATCAAATATGCTTAGGCATTTGATAATTAAACTCTTGGATCTGTCCTTCAAATAGTGTAATAATTAGGTTTGAAATACATGCTAGACACATGGGTTTTAGGATGCTACTGGAACAACAGAAATTCTGATGAATGGGGTTAGACATAGTACTGTGTCAAAGGCTTGAGTTAACTCAAGTGATTATGAGATTAACTCTCGGAAATCATGCCCTTGACTTCTGCAATGCAATTCTAAGAAAGTCAGTTGTTCAAAAAGGTCCAAAATGATCATCTTGGAAAGTGCTTAAGAAATAGGAAGAGTAGAGGGAAGAGCCTAAGATTTCAAATTAAGCCGCATATTTAAAAAAGAAATCATAATTTTATTGTGCATTAACACTTGTCTTAAGTAGACCTTCATAAGTTTATATAGTTTTGACCTGGAGGATTTAAAAACCACTTCAATTTAGTTAAGAGTCTGCCAGGTCTGCCATGCACATTATAGATTAGAGTGTATTTAAATACCATGAAAATGTACTGTTATGTAAGAAAGGCTTAGCTCCTTCTGTGCTCTGAGGCAACTCTTTCTCATTGGTTAGTCAGACACAAACCAGGTGTTATCAAACAGAACTATGACATCTTTGATATCTGCAATGCTCACTGGTTCCACAAAGTTAGGGAAGGAATCAAATATAACATGGAAGCTTGTGGAAAGAGCTATAATGTGAAAGAGTCTGTGATAAGAATCATAAGACCTATTTCTTTACTGAGCTCTACTACCAATGGTTAATAGTGAGGCTAAAACATGCCTCTTATATTCTCCCTTCACTGTGAATAGGAGGCTGTGCTTTGCTGTGCTTAGTTGCTCAGTTGTGTCCGACTCTTTGCGACCCCATGGACTGTAGCCCGCCAGGCTCCTTTGCCCATGGGGAATCTCCAGCTAAGAATACTGGAGTGGGTTGCCATGCCCTCCTTCAGGGGATCTTCCCAACCTGGGGACTGAACCCAGGTCTCCTGCATTGTAGGCAGATTCCTTACTATATGAGTCACCAGGGAAGCCCTTGAATAGGATAAAATGATACAATCTTTGCTTTTTCTTTAAAACTGTATAGTCAGATGGAAAAGGCTGGGAATCTGAATGGCTGCAGTTTAATGGATTCCAATGTACTTCATACAGATTTGGGAAATCCGTCAACTAGGTAGCCCAGAAAATACAGACTACCACATATGCACTACACTGGATATGGGATCTCAGGATCAAAACTAAAATAATAATAACAAATTCCAGGTTTATTTATGGGAGAGTGGGAGTAAGTATCTCCCCCCCTACTTCTTTCTCAGACCAGGTTTGGCATCCTGGAAAATTCCACTGAAAGATAGATAAAATCATGTCTGATAATTTTTTTCCCCTTTAAGCTCAATAGATACACCTATATTTATATTCTTATTATGTTTTTCTTGAAACATCTTGTCACCATTCAGAATTTTCTCCTTTCAATCATCTTTCACCTTCTTCTAGTTTCTCTTATTTTTGAATTTTGTATACATTATTTTTCCCACTAAGAGGATAATCAAAAATGTTTTCTTTCCCTCTCTCAGTCTCTTTCTCTTCCTTTCCTTTCCTCATTTCCTTTCCTCCTAATAAAAGAATTTGGGGGTTCAGGTACACTTACTATTCTTAATAGAATGAAAGGGTGCATGGATTCTGGCAAAGAAGAAAGCAGACCATAATAACCCAAAGCAGAAGAGAGCATTTTCTGAACTCGTCCATCTCTTCTACTGGCACTTGCACATCCTCCCACACTTACTCACTGCTTAGCACGTGTGATCATAGTACCAACTGCAGAGATAGCTCCTCTTTGATTTCTCTTCTTTAATGCATTTCAGCCCTAGGACCAGGAGGGATGGATTGGTATGAGTATTATTCCTTCAAAGAACAGGAAATATAGTTTGCCTCTCTTTAGTATCTGCCTGCTCCACGTTAAAAAATTCCAGGATAAAACTTTCCTTGAAGCTGATCCCTAATAATACCATTCTTAAAAGCAATTCTCTGGCAGAGATCTCTTACCTGTTCACAAGCATCATCCCCCTCCTAGACTCAAACTGTCATTTAAAAATAACTACAGGGCAATGGCATGCAGAGCCCATCGACCTACCTTTACTAGAACACAAGGAGGTATATAGCAGTGGAAGTACATCCAGTGTTTTGAATTTTTTAAAACACAGAGTGTTTTGATCATTTGCCCTATGACTGGACTGTGGGACCAGCTACGGGTTTACAGTGATGAAGCCTGTTTGATTGAAAACCGTAAAACTTAATGAGAATGCTGGCTTCTCAGCATCAAAGCAGGTGGCTGCCTCAGAAAGGCTTCAAGGGCTTGGGCAGAGAAAGAGTCTTAAATTTGTGCTGCTTTTGATCATCTGATTCTGGAGGCTTTGCCAAACTTTCCTTAAGGGAAAGGTGGGAAGAGAGAACAAATAATAACTAAGCAGGCAGATAGGAATCTTTTTCAATCCACATTTTGTCTTAGATTTAGGAGTATTGTGTTTGCTGTTTTGTTCTGTTTGGTTTTGATCAGGTAGTGGAAGAAAAATCTTATCTTTTCTTATCTTTTGAAGATAATGAAGGTCACTCTGAGTGATCTGTTAGAACCCTTTTGGCTAGAGGACTTTTGAGAATAGGACTTTCAGATAGCTTTGTGAGAAAAATGCTTATCTGCGTTTGTTACCAAGGCCACAAGAAGGATTTTACCTCAGAACTTAAACCTTATTGTAAAGGGACCTCAAAGTATACAAAGTTTAATCCCCTCATTTCAGTTCAGTTCAGTTCAGTTGCTCAGTCCTGGCTGACTCTTTGCAACCCTATGGACTGCAGCATGCTAGGCCTCCCTGTTCATCACTAACTCCTGGAATTTACTCAAACTCATGTCCATTGAGTCAGTGATGCCATCCAACCATCTCATCCTCTGTCGTCCCCTTCTCCTGCCTTCAATCTTTTCCAGCATCAGGGTCTTTTTCAATGAGTCAGTTCTTTACATCAGGTGGCCAAAGTATTGGAGTTTCAGCTTCAGCATCAGTCTTTCCAATGAACAGCCAGGACTAATTTCCTTTAGGATGGACTGGTTGGATCTCCTTGCAGTCCAAGGGACTCTCAAGAGTCTTCTCCAACACAACAGTTCAAAACCATGAATTCTCTGGTGCTCAGCTTTCTTTATAGTCCAACTCTAACATCTGTACATGATTAGACTAGACAGACCTTTGTTGGCAAAGTAATGTCTTTTATTTTTAACAAACTGTCTAGGTTGGTCATAACTTTTCTTTCAAGGAGCAAGCATCTTTTAATTTCATGGCTGCAGTTACCATTTGTAGTGATTTTGGAGCCCCCAAAATAAAATCTCTCACCGTTTCCATTGTTTCCCCCTCTATTTGCCATGAAGTGATGGGATCAGATGCCATGATCTTAGTTTTCTGAATGTTGAGTTTTAAGCCAACTTTTTCACTCTCTTTCACTTTCATCAAGAGGCTCTTTAGTTGTTCTTCACTTTCAGCCATAGGGTGGTGTCATCTGCGTATCTGAGATATTATTGATATTATTGATATTTCTCCCAGCAATCTTGATTCCAGCTTGTGCTTCATCCAGTCTGGCATTTTGCATGATGTACTCCGTATATAAGTTAAATAAGCAGGGTCACAATATACTGCCTTGACGTACTCCTTTACCAATTTGGAACCAGTCTGTTGTTCTATGTCCAGTTCTAACTGTTGCTTCCTGACCTGCATACAGATTTCTCAGGAGGCAGGTCAGGTAGTCTGATATTCCCATCTCTTTAAGATGTTCCACAGTTTGTTGTGATCCACACAAAGGCTTTGGCATAGTCAATAGAGAAGTAGATGTTTTTCTGGAACTCTTGCTTTTCTGGTGATCCAACAGATGTTGGCAATTTGATTTCAGGTTCCTCTGGGTTTTCTAAATCCTGCTTGAACATCTGGAAGTTCATGGTTCACGTAATGTTGAAGCCTGTCTTGGAGAATTTTGAGTATTAATTTGCTAGTGTGTGAGACGAGTGCAATCCCCTCTCTTAACAGATGAAAACCCTGGTGCTCAGAGAGGCTGAATGGCAATCCACTCCAGCACTCTTGCCTGGAAAATCCCATGGATGGAGATGCCTGACAGGTTACAGTCCATGGGGTCGCAAAGAGTCGGACACGACTGAGCGACTTCACTTTCACTTTCAGAGAGGTTAAGTGAATTGCATTGGGTTACACTTCCCATGTCTTGGCCAGCTTTCAGACCTGTGTTGTCCAAAGGATCAAAAAGTGCATCTGGAAAGCCGGTTTTCTTACTTCTTCATGCTTCCCATGGCTCTAGTTCTCTACTCCTTTGAGCCCTGATCTGAAGAAAAATAGCTGGTTTGATAGCTTTGTTTGTATAGAAATATATAGATGTGTCTTGTGTTGGTATTTTTTTACTTTCGTCTCCCAAACTCATCAAGTCACCTTGATTCTACCTTCAAGGGCCCTCTGGATTGTTTGCTCCTCTCTGTTCTTCTCTTGCTTAAGACTGATCTTGAACATCTCTCTCGATCTGTTTCAGTTTTCTCTTTGTTTTCAACTGGAGCCTTAGCGTCTTTTCATCCTTTGTATTAAATCCTGGCCCAACCACAGACTTTTCAAGAAGTATCCATAGCACTCTATAGCACATAGCAGTCTTTGTTAAAGTCCTTGCATCAGCTTTGATTTATATCATTGAGTGTTCTGCCTATGTTTTCCTCTAAGAGTTTTATAGTTTCTGGTCTTACATTTAGGTCTTTAATCCATTTTGAGTTTATCTTTGTGTATGGTATTAGGAAGTATTCTAATATTCTTTTACATGCAGTTGTCCAGTTTTTCCCCCAAACAGCAAAATTCTATAAAGCAATTATCCTTCAATAAAAATAAATTAATTTTTTTAAAAAGTCCTTGCATCAGGTGCATCTTTATTACCTTAAATGTTTGTTAAATGAATGAAAAGTTGTGGGGACCAGGATCTGCAGCATAGTAAATTTTCAGGTGATTCTTAATACACAAAAGTCGCAACCACTGGAGCAGTCATATCCTGTCATGATTTTATCCATTTTCAGCATTATTTCCTCTAATTTATATCCAGCACCAGTGTTCCATGTATCCTTTCCTGAGTCACACTGATGGACCCTAGACATTCCCTACATGTTTGTGTATTCTTTTATAACCATGCCATTTCTCCAAATTCTCTATCTCAAACTTTGTATCTCACATCCTACTCACTTGCAGATATATTCTTTTTCTTTGAAAGCTAAGTTCAAATAGTATCTCCCTGGGAAAGTCTGTTTTTCTGACATTTCTTGATGCCCCTCTCTACATCATGTTGCCATAGAATGCAGTAGAAACCTTTGTTGTAGAAATGATCTCACTTGAGTGTAATTATAATGAATCAACTAAAGGGTTATAGAGCACCAACTATGCCACAGGCTATAGCACTAAGAAAGTCATAATCCTTGCCAACAAACGAGCAGAACAGTCGTCCCCTAATGGCAACCCATTCCAGTGTTCTTGCCTGGAGAATCCCAGGGACGGGGGAGCCTGGTGGGCTGCCGTCTATGGGGTCGCACAGAGTCAGACATGACTGAAGCGACTTAGCAGCAGCAGCAGCTTTTCTCAACTAGAAAAGTCATCTGAACCACAGAACATAGAAAATTAGCTGAGTAACTGTTTTCTCAATTCTCCCAATGATGATCCATAACTAGCACTATTACATAACAATGGATGTCTCATAGCATTAGGGCTTAACATTCTTGAGAAACCCTAGATGATGGAACACCAATACAATTATAGTAGCAATACTACGATAGAGATGAGCTCAGGATGAGGCAGAAAAGCAGAATAAGGTGACCTAACTACTTAAGTGTTTCTTTCAACTGTACCACATCTTATTCTCTTTCTCTCTCTTTTTTTTTATCTTCACTTGGCATCTTGCACAGGCTCATTTCATGGAGGTCACTTGATACATTTTGTTGCTGTTATCAAATTATAGCACTGAAATTCATTTTTATGGTTGTGTGTCTTCAGAATCCAGACAAGGTGATGCAAATCATTCATATTTGTAAACCCAGCATCTACTCAGTGCTAGAGACACAGCTGGTTCTCACTGAGGGCTTGGTGAATAAATACAGACATTTTAAAGGATTGTTACTCAATTATCATACGTATAACTACAATATTTAAAGCAAAACAAGCACGATGTAAAAATATTTCCTATTACTTAAACTTCACTTCTGGATATTCCACTTCAAATTTAATTATTAATACTCCCTGTGTTGTGTGTATTTTCAAGAGAGAAAGAAGGAATTGTATTAAAAGTGCAAGTAAAGTTCTATGAAGTGAAAAAAGGCTGCATTTCCTTGAATGGGGGATGAAACTAAGTGGAAGTATTTTCAGTGTTATTATAATCTAATAAAGCCAGAGAGATTTAGTTTTAATGCATTTTCAAGAAAAAATAGCCTCTAATTACACACTGAGTTTAGAGGAAGATAGTAGGGGAGGATTTAAAGTGCCATAAAATTCTGGTCTCCTTAAGAAATTTTGAGGAGGTCTGTGATACTTTCTTTTCTGACCGCAGAGTATGCAGCCAGCTCACTTCAAAGTTATTTTTTCTATAAGCATTGCATAAGCACACACTTCACACTCTTCTTGGGATTAATGGTTTTCCCATTAATGTCACTTAAAGCCATCTCTGTTCACTAAATCACCAAGAAAATTTTGGGCTGAGTGTCCTTCAGTTTAGAGTGGTGTCATACTCCTTACTTTCCTTTAGTAGGGTCAGTAGGGTTGCTCAATCATGTGCGACTCTTCATGACCCCATGGACTGCATCATGCCAGGCTTCTCTGTCTATCACCAACTCCTGAAGCTCACTCAGACTCATGTCCATCGAGTTGGTGATGCCATCCAACCATCTCATCCTCTGTCATCCCCCCTCCTCCTGCCTTTCCCCTCATCAGGGTCTTTTCCAATGAGTCAGTTCTTCACATTAGGTGGCCAAAGTTTTGGAGCTTCTGCTTCAGCATCAGTCCTTCCAATGAGTATTCAGAACTGATTTCCTTTAGGACTGATTGGTTGATCTCCTTGCAGTCCAAGGGACTCTTTAGAGTGTTCTCCAACACCACAGCTCAAAAGCACTAATTCTTTGGCACTCAGCTTTTTCATGGTCCAACTCTCACTTCCATACATGACTACTGGAAAAATCATAGGTTTGACTAGACAGAGCTTTGTCAGCAAAGTAATGTTTCTGCTTTTTAATATGTTGTCTAGGTTGGTCATAGCTTTTCTTTCAAGGAGCAAGTGTCTTTTAATTTCATGGCTGCAGTCACTGTGCCCATTTATTTTGGAGCCCAAGAAAATAAAGTCTGTCACTGCTTCCATTGTTTCCCCATCTATTTGCCACTAAGTGATGGGACCAAAAGCCATGATCTTCATTTTTTGAATGTTGACTTTTAAGCCAGCTTTTTCACTCTCCTCTATCACCCTCATCAAGAGGCTCTTTAGTTCCTCTTTGCTTTCTGCCATAAGGGTGGTGTCATCTGCATATCTGAGGTTATTGATATTTCTTCCGGCAATCTTGATTCCAGCTTGTGCTTCATCCAGCCCAGCATTTCACATGATGTACACTATATATATAAGTTAAATAAGCAGGGTGTCAATATACTGCCTTGATGTACTATTTTTCCAATTTGGAACCAGTCCACCATTCCACATCTGGTTCTAAATGTTGCTTCTTGAACTGCATATAGGTTTCTTAGGAGGCAGGTAAGGGGGTCTGGTATCCCATCTCTTGAAGAATTTCCCACAGTTTATTGTGATCCACACAGTCAAAGGCTTTGGCATAGTCAATGAAGAAGTAGATGTTCTTCTGGAATTCTCTGTTTTTTTTCTATGATCCAACCGATGTTGGCAATTTGATTTCTGGTTCCTCTGGGTTTTCTAAATCCAACTTGAACATCTGGAAGTTCTCGGTTCATGTACTGCTGAAGCTTAGCTTGGAGAATTTTGAGCATTACTTTGCTAGCATGTGAGATAAATGCAATGGTGTGGTAGTTTGAACATACCTTCCTCTAGGGGGGCTCTTACTCAAATTCATATTGCAAAAGCAGTATTTCCCTAAATGGTTCCTTAATGCCTCAAATCCCCCAACTGTTTAATTTATACCCAAGGAAGAGTTTATTTCCTTTAGGGCATAATCCATTATGTTACAAAGTTGTTACAATGTAAATAAATACATAGAAATCTGTTTAAGTTAGCAAATTGTAGTAAAGTAAAAATAACCCTGAATAAACCATGGCCTAAAAAAATGTGAAAAGTGTACATGGAAAATTCAGCATAAAAATATTACCATGCAAAAATAATAATTAACCCAAGTAGACCTGCACATAGTGATTTTCAGCACTTTTGGAAAGGAACAAATTTTGCTATGAAAGCAGTACTCAAAATCAAATAAAGGTTAGGAGACCTAGTTTAAAATTGTTATTAAAACACACAGGTATTTTACTTTAATGGTCATGGGCGTAGTTCCAACTATTTCAGAAGCAAAAGCTTATTGCTTGGATAGTAAATACAACTGATCCCAAGGCTATATTTGCCACTAAATTTAGAATGTTGGGAGGTTAGCCCTGAAGGGATCCTGGTGGTTTATCTGCCCTTGGTGTAATCTGACACAAAGATCCTGATGTCCATCTCCTGCAAAAGGCTGAGCCCAAGCAGGAAGTATAGGAGAAGTGAGCGTAGGAGTGTTTTCCTAGGGTCTTGTCATTCTGAGATGCTGAGGCTCTGGGTGTAAGCCTCAGGGTCATTTCTAAGCTACTTAATTGTATACTGTTTTATATTTAATATGTTTAAAATGCAGATCATAGTTGCAATTGAGGTTCATTCTAGCCATGTTTAATGCCAATCAGAGCATAATTGTGCATCATGCAGTCAATGATGGGAGTTCCCAGGGGGAGCTAATGGTAAAGAACCTCCCTGCCAGACATGGATTCGATCCCTGGGTCGGGAAGATCCCCTGGCACGGTAACTCACTCTGGTATTCTTGCCTAGAGAATCCCATGGATAAAGGAACCTGGCAGGCTACAGTTCATGGGATTGCACAGTCAGATATGACTGAAGAGACTTAGTGGGTGCACACAGTCAATGATGTCAATAAAATAAAGGGGCTGAGGTGCTCCAGACGAGTGATTTTCAAAGTTTAATTTGCATATGAAATCACCCGGGTATCTTACTAAAATGTAGATTTTGATTTATAGATCTGGGGAGGAGCCTGAGGTTTTTCATCTAACAAGCTCCTAGGTGATATTGATGCTGCTTGTTCACAGGCCATACCTTGAAGAGTAAATCCTTAAATGGGCTAAGAATTGCTGCTGGGTTTATTTCCTAGCTGCAATGCCATTGTTTAGAAATTGTTCTATATAAATTCTATGTAATTTTATATAAATATTTTGATTAATCCAGGATAAATCAAAAAATTATTAAACAATAGCTGAAGGTAATGTTCATGAAGGATGGATGGCAATCTTAGAGAAGAAAATGTTAACAAAAAGGTCAATTTACTCTTGCAAGCAAACACTGAAGTCTTACATATGAGACTGTTTTGTCTACAGATGGTGAGTGTAGGCAAGGAATACAGTGATTGTGTTTGAAAAATACTGTAATGTGAAATCTGATGATAATGATAAAATCCTTAAAAAGTAAAAAACACAACTGCATTTAAACCATAAAATTGGACTATCTCCAGTTATGAAAAATATACCAATTTTTTTCTAAAAAATGATGAGTTTCTCAGTCATCTTTACTAATTTCTGCTGCTGCTGCTGGCTATTATAATTTAGGAGAACAAAAGAGGAAAACACATTGGCTAGAGTCAATAAACAGTGTTTCTCCTGAATTCTTTTACAGATGAGTATTGTGGCCTTGATGATGTTATAAATAATTTGTGGCATTGAAGTCAATTTCCTCACAGAGCTGTTGGGAGAGTTAAATGAAATAATTTTTAAAATGAGATAATATGTGCAAAATCTCATATACGTGTCTGAAACCCAGACAATTCTCATATTTTACAGGGCCCAGTGCAAAAATAAAAATGAAGGGTCCCTTGTTCAAAGTTACTAAGAATTTCAAATGGCAAGAGGAAGATATTAAACCAAGTGCAGGGTCCTTCTGTATGTGGGGGCCCTGTGTGACTACATAGGTCACATGTCCACAAAATATATATGTATTGGTCCATTCCTATCTGCAATATAATCATAGTTAACACTCATCATTTATTGAAATAGTCCAGTATAATGGGTACTATGCTGAGTCCTTCAATTACATACATTCACTTAATCCTTTAGAGTAAAGGAAAAAGGAAGCCAGAAATATTAAATTACTATTCTCAGGTTACACAACTACCAAGTCTAGGGAGCCAGGGCTTGAACCCAGGTCTGTCTGATTCTAATGTAATTTGTCATAACTAATTTAATGGAATAACAATCTATAACTGGTTACTATCATCCCATTTGACTCAAATTTAGAAACTTAGTTTCAGAAAAATATAAATGTTTGATGGACAATTCATTCATCATGATTTTGATTGGATAACCTATGTCAACCTAATTATCATATCCTGGCACTTCACACAGACCCAGATACCTAGTAGATAGTCATATCATGTATATAGAACTAAACTGAAAACTCAGAATCACCAATTTGTCTGTGTGCAGAATACTCAACAAAGATAAAAAAATCTCATTTTCCTATTATTTAAAAATCACATGCTTCAAATGATAACAAAATTATTTTCACTTTAAAGTAATTAGTTTTAAATGTGTTTCAATAGTGATGAATCTCCTGGAAAAAAAAAAAAAAAAAAAGACCAATTACCATGTACAGGAATAATTTTCTTCCAAACATAGCACTTGATCCAAAGAACTAAGTGAAGAGTAAATCATCTCATAATAAAAATTAAGATGAAGACTAAAATATTCCCTTTGTTTTGGATGGATATTAGATTTTTAAAATATGGTTCATACTTAGCAAAGTACAAGCTTGCATTTCTATGGAGCTTTTCTTTTCTAATGTGTTTTTTAATCCTTCATATCATTTTATCTTTTCTATTCTTTTCTAATTCTGAGAGCAGAGCTAATTCATTGTGCTTTAATCTCATACAATATCATGCCCATTATAGAGTTGAGCAAAGAGAGACAGAGAGGATAACCCAGATTACTTTGTCACCTTCTCTTTGAAAGTATTACCAATCACCTCTGGCTGAATTAATAACAGCTTTCACTGTACTTTAGAGCAATTTCCACTGCCTCAACGAAGGTACCTGTAATATAATTTTCTGTTTCTTTGTCAGGCTCTTCTTCCAGATTTCTAAGCATGTTGTCTTATTTATCGGTATGTTCCCGGTATCTACTACAGAGCCTAGCACACAGTAGGTATTGGCTAATGTTGATTCACTGAATGCACACATGCATAAGTGAACAGAACAATTTAAACAGGGTACTGCAGTAGGTGCTGAAATTAAGAGGAAATGTTTAGTTTTAGACATTATTCATTATTGCTTTCTGCTGGGCTAGAAAAATGTCATAGTCTATAAAATGCATCAATTCCTCTGAATTAAAATGTCATCGAACCTCCTACCCAACCATGTTTTGCTAGCTTGATATCTGAAAGCACTACAATGCATTATGCCAACTGCTGATATAGTTCCAGGCTATGGGGCATCTGCTGAAAATGATGGAAAATAAAAATTCTGTGGGTCCCCTGGAAGGGAGGTTACTGAATTCCAGACAAGGACTCACCAGATGCTTGGAGACTAAAGAGCTGAGTTCCACTTCCTCAGGGACCTGAGCAGATGGGACCCCCTGAATCCAATCTCAAAGAGGACTGTCTATGGCAAAATGCCTGGTTTCTGCCCCAATTGCTTATTTCCCTGTCCCCAAGGCTACAAGGCACAGAAGCAAATTTACTCTCGACAATCTATGAAGCCAATACTTTATAGAAATCTAGAAAGTACTTCCAAATGTATTTTTTGTGCATCCCTGTTCAAATGGTTGGCTACAGAGTTCAGAAATTGATGACAAGCATTATTGCCTTATTTACATCCACAGAGGAAGAAGAATATGCAGACTTACAGAGTAGAGAAGACTTTTACTGAGGTGACATCCTAATACCAGTTAAAACTGTGAGAGGAAAAGTCCCCCAGGAAGCTCACCTATAACTGAGCATTCAAGAAATAAATATCTCCTGCTCTTTCTCCTCCCACTTAGACATCTCCTTCTGCAACATCCTAGGAAGCTAGGCTGTGTTTTCTTTGGCCTCAAGATTGCTATAAAGTTCATTCCATTTAATTATACCTTAATGAAAAGACTGAGAATGAGGAAAGATAAGTGAAATTACATTATGTGTAAAGAAAGCAACATAGAGTAGCAAAGGAGAGGATTCTGTGGTCAGATTAGTTAAGGTTTAGGTCTTGGCCCTGCTACTTAGTAACTGTTTTTTCCTAGGTCAGTTACAGAACTTGGCTTGTCTCCATGTCCTCATTTGTCAAATACAAATGGTATTACTATACTTTTATCATGTTCGGAGAGTTACTTTTGAACATATAAAACAAGGGAAAAATGACAGTGCGCTGCTCTAGGCAATTTAATAATAAAAGTAGCACCAAAGATAAAATGCTCTAAGTCTACATATATATTTTTTTTTCCTCCCTGGCCACTATGTTTCAAGTACTGAATATCAAGTTGTTTCAGAGTTTCATCCTTTTATTGTTTAGGAATAAATTATTATGTTTGCTATGTTGCTGATGCCCTCAGTAAAATGGGGTAACTCAGTGGATGCTGTAGATATTACATGAAAAATAGAAAATACTTAGTATATTATTATTATTATTATTATTATTACTGTTCTGGAATATACCAACCCTCTTGCCCTTTTATAATAGCTCTTTTAATATCCCTGTGTATAATGCCTAGTATAACCCTACCCACAACTAGGGACCACAGAGTTTATATTACTGGAGTCGTTTGGATGAGCACATTCAGGCAATGTGCTCTAACTAGGAAAAGTACTCAACTTAGGGATGGAAAATCAAGGTCATGGTTCAACCTCACCACTCAGAGACATGTGTTCTGCTAAGATCTCAGAGTCCTCATTTGTATAATGAGGATATTATTATTATTACTATTACCTCACAGGAGTTCTTGAAATGACATCCTTAAATAGGAAAGGGGGTTGTCTGACTTAAAAGAAGCTGTTGGTCTGCTCTCTTAAACATGAAAGGAGGCAAGGGTAATTGACCTATGTTTGCATTCTAGTGCTGACAATTTATTACAGCAGAAGACTTGAAACACATTTCATTAATTCCACGATCTGAAAGAAATTAGTCAGGGCTTATAATAAATCAGGTTAATGGTACATAAGGATTTGTCAAATTCTTTGACATTCTCACATACTCCATCTTGCTTTCTTGTTAAAGTTTAAAAAGCAAACTGCCATCCTCTGTATTTTAAATCAGATGGAGAAAATTTATTTTCTTTCTAGACTAGAAATTTAGCCCAATGCTGTAAGTCAATGTGCCTCCTCTGCAGCGAAGGCTAAACGAAGCTCTCTTACAAGTCACTAAACCACAACCCTGCCTCTAGGAATACAGCACCGAGACAGAGGGTGACTTCTGTTACAGGAATTCCTTTGTATTTTCATACAGTCTCTTATTTGGATGGCATTAGTAAAATATCTCCCAAAATAGTTACACTGAGGACATTCTGAAAAACATAATTAAAGTAGAATTTAGTATCCTTAGTTATATAATTATACCGTGAGTAAAAATACATGGATATGTATGGAAAATGGCTAGGAAGAAGTGAGATGGAAATGCAAAGACAGTTCTCTTGAAAAGAATGAATGAGGCATGCAGAAAGGTTAACATAACTACACTGTAAAAATACCCACCGATATATAGACTGTGACAGTGTAATGGGAGAGGAAAGGCAGAAACTATCTCAGGGATCAGGGACCCCAAGAAGGAAGAGTCTGGAGGAAATTGAAACCTGGGAGAACTATGTTTAATCATGACTTTGGATCTGCTATGAGGAAGTCCTCTCACATAAGAATCCTCCCTTTACCCAAGTTGCATGATGATCAACGAAGATCTCTTTACCCTCCAAAGTCTTCACTGATGTCAAATTTCTCCAACAGGTCAGACTTCTACTTCAAACTTGGAAAGATTACTTAAAATGAAAATAAGTATGCCATGGATTTTTGTTCTTACATGTAAATGATACGCACTCTACTCTCTGAGTCACGAGGAAATAAGAACAGGATACCACAGAACCCACATTTGATGAGGTGGTTGTATCATAGAAGATAAACTGAGAAGCCTTCACAATCTTCTAAAGTCCTGTTGCCCTCCCAGAAGGATAGGAGTTAAGAGGTATTTGCGTGAAGGAACCATTGCACCTTTTTCCCAGTAATGATACTGGTACATTGTATGACCCACAGCAATGCCACTGCAAATGGCAGAGGGGACCATGCTGATCACACGCGGTATTAACTGTTTTTTTCACAGTGGATGAAAATGCTTGCATAAGAGGATATTTTCTGAACTTCATCCACCTCACAGCCTCTTCTAAATTTTTACTGTGAAAAGTTTCTCAGTGTAATTAAAGGCTGCACTGATCTAATTAGGTTGATGAAATTTTCAGTAGGGATTTGATTCCCCCTAGCATTTCAATTATTTATTTATTTTTTTAGAATCTTTCTTAGGCTTATCCCAAGCAACTGTCAGTGGTAGCATTCTACATTTTCTTACTCAGGCAATGTCTCCACTCACACAATGTATATTAAGACCTTCAGCAAGGACACATAGCTAAAAACAAACTTCAAATAAAGCATTCCAAGTCATTTTACTGAACACAATCCTTTCTCTCCTCGTTGACTTCATTTCCCTACTAACAAACTATGTTGAGTCATTTTCACTCTGCAGGAGGGAAATAGGTGTTTCAAAGCATTATGAAGGCACAAAGGGACTAAGAAATGCATAATAGCAGAAGGAGATTCTGAGGCAAGATTAATAAGGGGCAGCATGAGCCTTCCTTGTAAGTTATTTATTGCAGAAGCCCTCATGGTGAAAACGCTGCAGTAGAAGCACATGTTAGTGCATTTTCCACCATCTTGGAATATTAAAACACAAATGAACAAAAACCTCTAATGAGCACCTTAGGAATCAACGGTGAGACTTTTACACACACACACACACACACACACACACACACACAGCTTTCTTAGGAGTCTAAGGTGAATGGGCAGGACTATAGATGTCCTCAAATAGACTCCGTCTCACCTAGACACCATGATTTAACTTTCCACAGCATCTTCTGAATCTCTCTACTGTTAGAGTAATCACTCAAAAACTGGCTGCTGGAAAAACTAAATTTAATTTTAAATGATCTTTTTAAGCAACATATATTTCAGGTTTTAGTCAATAGCATAAAGAATGCAAAGAATATAAACAATGCTTCAGCCTAAGCATGATTAGTATTGCTTTGATAAAAATCAGATTTTTTTTTAAAGTGTATTTTCACAGATCTATCACCCTCCAGGAATTTCATAGATGTGGGCTGGTATATGGGTAATTTATTATTTATAATTCTTATTCTAACTCCTCAAATTTATATTCTTGAAAGTAGTTTTCAGTGACCTCAAACGTTTCTCCCAAGTCTTTTCGATTTATGATGAAAATACAAATATTTTTTTAAAACTACTTTGATCCTCTTATAAATTCTTGGCTATTCAAAGCTCCTTCTTGGTTTGAACAAAGCAATATATGTAGTTCAGGTTATATTTTGCCAAATTATGTTGAAATAATTTATTTTAAAATTTGTTAATCACTAAAAAACAAATTTCTTAATGAAGTTGGCTGCTCTCCATGCAAACTGAGTCTCATTTCAAAAAAGCATTATCGAATGCCATATAGGTAAAGCCCTAACTTCTAGCTACTTCTAATAAACACTAGATTATGGGTTGTTGCAAAGTAATTTTTTTTTTTACTTTAATTTTCCAGGAATAGAGATGTGAATTAGTGAGAGTGGTAGGCCATCTCTAGTTTTGTATCTTGAGATCTTGAGTGCCACTATTCATAACAAAACAGAACCAGTGATACAAGTAGTATGTTTTATCTGACAATATTCTGTATTCTAATCCTGTTACCCCTTCATTATTTTGAGGTCAATAACCTCTAGGTCTATTTCCCCATTTCAAGATAAGGAGGCTGGACTTGGAAAGTGACTTCCTGTTTCAACACTCCAAAATTTCTTCTATGATTGCAGACATGGTATTATTAGTGTCTCCTCCAGAACTGGTTATCCTAAGGGGGATCACATACTAGACTGAAAATAAAAATGTTATGAGCCATACAAAAATCATAATTAAGGTTTTACATAACATTCTACAGGGCAGAAAGCCCATGACAGAGTTAAGGAAGGCTCATATGGGCTTAAAAGAGATGGGGTGAGAAAGAATGTGGGTGTTTCTCTCTTATCAGCAACTCTACAAAGCTCACCTATCTGAGATAAGGTGATGCAGCTCAAAGCCTATGATACTCTGTCACAATTTCATCTCAGTAGTAGGAAGAACAGAGCATTCTAAACAGATACTTAGACTTGGATGGAGACTAGGAACCATCTAAAATCTGACCAAGCAAAGTGTGCTATGAGCTGATCAGGCCCATATCCTTCCATACTAGTGTGTCAGGAGGAAATAAAGTATAAGTGATTACACATTAATAAAACACTGGCAGGACTTGCTCCAAACACATATCTTGGTCTGTAGAGGAAGAGATGTAGGAAGTACCCTATCAGTAAGGCTGATATCTATCCTAGACCTACAGAAACAGTAACATGAGTGAATCCTCATTGTTTGGACTCAGTAGATGAAGTCGCACAGAAAACCACTTGACTCGGTTTTTGTGGTTAAAGACTAATTAAAAAGATAAGTGCAAAATTCATAAGCAACAAGGATATAGCACAGGGCATTATAGCCATTATTTTGTAATAACCAATAATGGAGAATGGGGCCTCCTAGGTTGCCCAGTGGTAAGGAATCCACTTGCCAAGCAGAAGACATGCAGGAGGCTCAGGTTCAATCCCTGGGTTGGGAAGATCCCCTGGAGAAAAAAAAAAATGGCAACCCACTCCAGTATTCTTGCCTGGGAAATCCCATGGATAGAGAAGCCTGGTGGGCTACAGTCCATGGGGTCACAGAAGAGTTGATTCAGTGACTAAAATAACAATAATGGAGTATAATCTGCAAAAAAATACTGATCACTATGTTGTACTTGAAACTAATATAAAATTGTAGATCGACTATAATTAAGAAACAGGATGAGTTGTAAAGTGTATCAACTACTCATTAACACAAAGATATTAACGTGAGATATAGTTCAATTTGAAACTAATTTTAGATTAAGGCAATCCATTGAAGACTCATACACACAGGAAGTTGCCTGGCCCAAACTGAAATGTCAGAAGATGATGAGGCACAGTTGAATTTGGGTGATCACTGCAGAAATTCTCATGTTTTTACAGGATACCCGGAAGGGCTCTTTAGTTAGATTTCAGTTTCCTTTCTTTTTCCCAGTCATTAGCAAGACTAACTTACCACAGAGGCTGATGATAGGTTGGAGAGATCACAGTAAAAATGATGTAGATGGTTAGGGTTATATTCTGCCCCCACCCCAACTCCCATCTCCAAAAGAAAGATCCAGGCATCATATTGTGAAATCTAAGTATGTTTTCACCATGCTTCTCCCTAGCCTGAAGTGCGTTCTCCATCTCCAGCATCAACAAATCATAATTATCCCTCAAGATGCTCACATCCTGACCTTCTCTGGGTCTTCCTTGTCTACTAGATCCCCATTCATTCACTCTCATTCATATTCAAATGGGTATAAGGGTACCACACAATTGAATATCTCATTCCTCACAGTCTATATTACATTTCTGAAAATTGTTTCTTTTTGTAACAAACTTGAGGGTTTACACAATCTTCTAACAAATATTTCTGTTAGGACACTGTGTATTATGGTGGCTAAGGGTACACAAAACTCTGAAATCAGACTGTCATGATTTACGCTTTAAAATTTGTTAGCCATGAGACCTTTGCTCAAGAAACTTACCTGTGCCAAACCTTAGGTTTCTTGCCCCCAAAATGCAGATAATTACTACTTATATTGTGGAGATCCTTATAAAGCTCTTAGGATTGCATCAGGTGCAAAATAAGAGCTCAGAAAATGCCTATTATTATAACAATAGTAATAACTATTAAGATTTTATTATGCTCACAGAGCTTAGTGCAGTCTTAGGTCATGTTACATATTTGTAAAAATTAAAAGGTCTTTTCTGAGAGACAATCGATCCCTACCACCACAAAGCACAAATACTTCTTATATACACATTCACATATTAGGCAATGCAATACCCAGTATATTTATATAAATGGAAAACAGGTCAGGATAATTTAAGCACTGATAGTTTTTCACTGATGCTTACCTGAAATGAGTTTGATTAGAATATTTTCTTTAAAATAAATGAAAGCACATCACTGCTTACCAGCAACATCTATGGCTAATCAATAATAAATTCAAAGTTATTAAATTTTATATTTTATAGGTCTGTACCATTAAACTACAGCCATGTAATGCAAAAGGAACTTCTGGTTCTAGCAGCCAAAAGAAATTGGGTTGTACCTGAATGAAAACAGGAAGCTTTTATGGAAAAATATTCATACAAGTCAAAACCCAAGGACATTCCTAATTTTTTTCTTCTCATACCCCAACAAGTTCTAATCCTATCAAAAGTTACAATCAACAATGACAGCTGAGAATGAGGGATGAAATTCTTGATATCTTTTAGCCTGAAAGCTTCACTCAGGCAAACATCAAGTTAACTCACAAATGAAACATCTTTACTTCCTTCAGAACATGGTAAAAATATAGGAACAAAGTTTATTTTATCATTCCGATTTATTTTGTGCTTGTTGAATTTGGTCTCTTTTAGCCATTTTTTTTTTCTTTTTTCCTGTAATGCTCAAATAAGTCACCACTGAATATATAACACCTAAGGCATTTGTAGAGATGAGCAAGGTGTTTGGCTTAACTCTAAATCCAATATTTCTTTATGTCTGACTTCCTTTTATAGAGAATATGACTGCCTATGCAAATCTTAACTGTGGATTACTTATAGACTATAAAGATGAGGAACTTAATTCCTTGATAATGTTCTATGAGCTTCCCTCATCCCTCCAAACCTATAAAAACCACAGTGGAATATGCAATTCAAGGTTGTGCCCTTTGACACCACAAACATCAGGTCTTCAGCAAAAGTGCTTTGAGTCTGGATCTGAAATGATGAAATCATGAATTAGAAATGATTCTGGTGACAGTGATATTTACCTCTTTGAGACAACCCATAAAGTTGTTACTGACTGGTGACCCTGGAAGGTCTGCTGTGCTGGGACTGCCTCCAACATAGAAAAAGTCATCAGACCCCAGCATGGTATAATCTTCTTGCGTGTAGCCCGTTGTGGTAAGAATCCCATCCACTGATATTGTCACCTAGATAACAAAGCACAGGGAAAGGACACGCTATACTCAGACCTAGATACTGTAATCCTGGGATATGCCTGTGTTGTGTTTTGTTTTGTTTTTTCATTTTGCTTTTTGCTTTTTTTTTTTTTGGTTTTTATTTTTAGACCTATGGCGGAACCCATTTTCATGTCTGTTTGAGGTTTATTCTTGGATTCTATTCAACTAGCCCTAAGAGGTCTAAACTAGTTAGAGAGTTAACTGGTTATTGAACTAGTGTCAGCATCATCCCTATGGCAACTCAAAAGTTATTTAGCAGACACAAAAATGGTGTTAGTAAAATGCTTCCTAGGTTAGTTTTGCTGGTGTACATATTAGTAAAGTTTAGTCGTCTGTTATTAACTAATCACACGTGCACCTTGTTAACAGAAAAGGCGCAAGCTCTTTCCAGCAATGTCACCGTTATTGCGCAGCAGTTGTCCAGCATGCAAGTGCCTGCGTCCATGCCAAAGGGGAGGGGGGCGCAAAACAACCAGTGAAAGCGGCACACGCTGAGGTGCACATGCAGGAGGGACAGGACAGTTCAGAAAGGAAAGGAAACCGGGAGAACCAAAGGAAAACACACAACTGCTCGATGAGGAGGGAAAGATGAGTGGGTGTGGCATCTCCAGCATTCCCAGATCAAGGGTGCATGCCATGCGTCATGAATGGTCTGAGGCTGGCTGAGCTTGCGGTCACTCGGGCCAGCCACCATTTTGTCTTATCCCGTGTTAAACCACAGCTGGATGCAAAACGTTCGAAACGTTAACGATGCCCCTACAGGTGAGTTGGAAAACAGAAGTTGACAGGAACAGGTAAAAAATAAGAAGGTCAACAACAGATGAAAAGAAGGAGGTCAAAGTAAGCAGAAGAGTACCAACCGCAGTTCCTCTTTTGTTAATGATGTCTACAGTTAAAAGAAAGAAAGAAAACACACGGCAAACCCAAAATAAGAAACAATTAGAATGATATCTACCGAACAATGTAGTTTGTTTACCATAGCGTGTCCAATGCCTGAGTGCTTTGTGGAGAAGGGGGGAGAAAGGAAATTAAAAACTGTGAACAAAATAACGATCGTTACTTAAAAAATATGATGGTCTCTACCATGTTAGTACATTTTTTGATTCAGGTAACGGTTAGTAGAATGAAACATTCCATGAATGACATGTTAGTTATTAAGCATGTTAGTAACATAGAAAAAGGGCAAAAAAATTTTACAAGAAAAAAGCAGACTAACAAATAGGCCTCCCACAGAGGTAATATTTTTCCTGCCAGTATTGTTCGTAACTTGCTATGAGACAGAAACAGACATATGGCAATGTTCCTTTGTCTCCCTGAGTATGTCGGACAGACATTTAAAAAGACTAAAAGGGACTCAAAGGCCTAAAGCTCATCAGCTGACCACTGCCACCTTCTGCCCAGAAACGGCCCCTCCCCCACCCTGGCCCACCCAGCCCCTGCAAAGTCATAGGAATTGGTTGGCATTGCCCTACTACTCAATTTTACAGCATCATACAGGGACTCCTCCTCAACTCCAAAACTTCCTTCGGTCATATTGATGGACTTTAGGATCACAGTTTACTGCAATGAAACAAAGCAAAGATCCTGACACATAGAATGAGTAGAATGGATTTGTTTTTAATCTGTCCTGCCACACATGCACCCCGGCTGTATAACTGCAGTTTCCTTGGAGCTACCAATTCGCAGTTTGGTTTGTAACCTGAGCAAAGGCAAATCTAGAAAGTGGGCTCCTCAAGCCCCACCCTTCCTTCTGTGCTTCTCTCAAATGAGCCTTCGGCCTCTTGGTGAGAATCTGAGAGAAAAATAAAAAGGGAGAACTAAAGAGACACACGGGTAAGAAGTCTGTGGTCTACAGCTACCCTGATGGTGGGAAACTCTCCCCCAGGGCAGGGGGGAAACATGCAGGGCCCCTCCCGTGACACTAAGGCCTCTGAAAGGTCTTGGAGGGTCTCAGGAATCCTTTACTTTCACTCCTCTGCCTCAGCTAGACTAACCCTGCACTCCTAAAATTCCTGGTTGCTTCTCTAGCTTGGACAGTTTAAGCCTTTTAGAAGCGGGAAAGAAAAGGTTAGTCAGTTAACAGCTCAGAAAGAGAAGGCTGTTTTAGTAAAGGAAAACCAGAGACAATCCGGTCATTCTGCAACTGTTCAGAGAAACAACAAATATGTTAAGGATATTAGTTTGAGATCAGCATGTACTGCAGAAAAATTAGTCACTGTCAACACTTTACAAAATGGTACATTGTAATATCATAAAATTTCAAGTAGTAACCAAAACTCATCATGTTCAATATATAAGGACAATCTATTCACTTTCATCTGAATATATATATGTATATACTGTAATAATATGTCTCAGTTAAAAGCATACAGTATATGGGGGCCCATAGATAGACTGAAAAAATGGTATTTTTCTAAAATGTAGACACTTGGAAGAATTTTTTAAAAATATAATCAAATAGAAATGGGCAATTAGAAGATGAACTGGTCTCTGCAGAGACATCTGGGGCTTAACATAAGTGTCTGTGCTAAAAAATAAAAATATCTTCATAAATAGATTCTTGAGGAGATGTGGAAATCCCCAAATTCATTTTCCCCCTTCAGGGGCTTTTTCTGTCCTCATTTCAGAGATTGGGCTGGGGAGGAAGTAGGGATCGACACAATCCTGAATCACAAACACATTGTTGTTTGATTTTTCTTTTTTTTTAACTACAAAAAAGGAACTGTGATTTAATGATCCCAATGTACATGCTTTCAAATGATCACCATGAAAACTATAATTTAAAATCAAATAAACAAAAAACCAAAAACACAACAGAATCACACACGTCACAGGAAGGGCAGGTCTCAGGGATGACCTTGCAGCCCTCTGGGAAACTGTCACATGTTGATGAGTCAAAACAGCCTTTGGGCCCCTGGAACTTTCTAGATATGCCCCTGCTCAAGTATGGCAGGAAGATTTATCTCAGAAGAAGAAAAAGCTAATTTGTAAGCGACTCTGAGGAGCCCTATCTCATGTTGTTAGGGTTTTCAAGTACCACACAAACACAGCTGTAGCGAGAAACAAAGCCAGTTACTCTCTTATCCACTGCGCTGTTACCTGACGCAGATTCCTGGTGACTTTCACATCATGCCAGGCATTATCATTAAACTTTCCATTCACGGGCTCCACCAGTGCTTCAAAGGCCCCTGATCCCAAATTAATGACCAGAGAGACAGCTCCATTTTTCAGGGCGAGATTGACATAATCGGCTGATTTCCCGGTGTGAAGCATCAGTCCGTTCCTCTGAAGGGTTTTAAAGGACAGAGTTATTTCATCGCTGCTGCTTTGAATGGGGTTTTGAGACAAGTCGTAGCAGAAGTATTCCGATCCCTTGAAAGTGGCAATATATTCTTCTTTTCCTGGAGGAAAACAGATACACACATGCATAAGTAAAGAAAATATACTATGCAAATTACCAAATCTTAACAGAAACGATCACTAATCAGCCCCCAGATTAACTCTTTGTCTAGTTAACATTCATGACAAGAGCCTTGTCAGAGTTAAACAGCATTGTGAAAAAGTGAAAGGGTTAGTCACTCAGTCGTGCTCGACTCTTTGTGAACCTGTGAACTGTAGCCTGCCAGGCTCCTCAGTCCATGGAATTCAGGCAAGAATCCTGGAGTGGGTTGCCATTCCTTAACAATACTGTAGGTGGCAGCATATTTTTAAGAAACGTCAGCTATTGGGCCATCAACTGCAATAGCTAAATCTGACATTCTTGAAAATTCAATTAATTTTTAAGTATCACTGCAAGAGCTCTGATCAGAGCAAGTAGCTCTGTGATATCTCCAGGGCACGAGTCAGGTACCATAAATACATATTGGATGGTTCTACTCTGCTGGCAACAATAGATTCCAAGTGTTTGCAATATTCTCTCCACCCAACTGAGGTTATTTTAATTTTCAGTGAGGTATTTATATTCAAAAGATCTTCTCAGTGAAGAGCCACATATTTCCACCATTGAGAAACCATAACAAATTATCTGGTGAGGGGAAAGTAAAGAAGAAAAATAACAGAATTTGGTCTGGGAGTGAATAGATTTCTTATAGAGCAAATGAACTTTTTTTCTCCCTGGATGGAGGGGACAGTGATAGAAAGCCTAATGGCAGAAGCTGGATTTTTTGTTCATTCTCTGATCTCACCAAGCAGATGGCAAGACTGGCTTTTATGAGACTGGTAAGAATTCCAGCACATTCTCAGGGGAATAGCATGTAAATGAGGTCTCAACATTTTCTATATTTCTCAGTCTTCTCCACATTTATTTAGGGGTAACAACGTGGATCCCACAAAATGTTAAATCAAACAGAAATGGTGGCTATTTGGAAAGAGCAGTCTTTTCCCACTAATTAAGTGAGTTTAATCAAAGGAAAAGTAGAAGCCAAAATCTCCCTCAACACTCTAGGCAATGATGGCATTGTACCAAGAAAAATGAGACCGTATGGTCTGGACTCAGCTTCTAATAAACTATAAACATAGAATTACAAGTGGTACTATAGAATCTGTTTCACTGGTAATACAGCATCTCTACTGTGCCCACTGGAGGGTTCAAAGCCAACAGGGGTCTCACTTTTATCTTTATCCTGGCAATAGGATTTTAACTCAGGACTACTTTCATTCAGTAGACATATACGTCATGTCTTTGCATTGGGGCTCAAATTAAGGTCTCAGCTCATCAGGGTCCAATGACCTGACTCTCTCGATACAGAAAGCATTGTAACAAATATAGGCAAGCAAGGCAAGGCACTGAGTAAGATAGTGAGCACCAAGAATTTCCACAAGAGAGTGAACCCTTGAGGAAGAGTTATTACCTACTAGTAAACTATTAGTGAAGACTAGTGTTCAGGCCAAATCCACTACAGTCTAGTCAGAGTCATAGCAATGACAGCCCGATCCATACGAAAGGGTCCCTTCCCTTCACATACTCAAATTATCAGCTGAAATCCGCAAGTGTAAGCCCAGTGCTAGTCCTCATCGATAGTGGAATGACCAACACTGACCTAATCCCTTTCTCTGAAAGTCTACGGTTTAAGTGTTTGCTTCTCAGGTCAGTTCAACATGGCAAATGGCTTGATATTGGGAGCCAGGACAACTAAATATTTATGATATAATGAAGGGAAAAAAAAAAAAAACATAGGCTAAAGTATGAATTTAGATCCTAGCGGGCCACAAGTTAACTGTACTGGGGGGCAATTATGCATCTTTTAAAATTTCAATTTCTAAACATGGTTAGTGATACCAGTCTCTCAGGATATAATGAGATTATGCTGTACAGACATCAGGGAAAGTTGGTGGGCACTAGAAATGGTAGATGTCTTCCTCCCAACCTAACTAATGTAATAAATATGATAAATGATCTAAAACAAATAGCATATGCCATATTTCATTATGAAATCTAGAAAACTCTCTTTAAGATCAGTTATAGAACAAGATGCCCGCTATCGACATACTGTGCTTCAAGTCCTAGCTAATGTAGGAAGAATAGAAAAACTTAAGAGCATTATCAAGAGTACAAGTGGAAAAAAAATCACATTAGGAAATATAATTGTACAACTGAAAGACCAAAAGTATCTTCAAAATCTATTAGGTTTAAGATACTTCAGAAAGATTGCAGGGTTCTATGAACTGGGGAAAACCGATGTTTTAAACATATAAACAGATCGATAGATTAGGTGAAATTCCAACAAAAATATCAATGATTTTTTTAAACGAATTTGAAAAGCTGCTTCTATAAGTTCTATAGGAAAACAAAGAGCCCAAAATAGCCAAGATAGATCAGAGTAAGAATATTAAGGAAGTTTCCTGTGTAAAGATGAACAACTATTAGAAAATCATGATAGCAAAGATAATTCATTAGGATAGACAAAAAGAGAGAATAAAGATAATAATCAAACTAAAAATAATCTTATGCATATACGAAAATGATTTACGTCATCAGGCATTGCAAAAAAGTGAGAAAAGTACAGATTAGTCAAAAAGTGGTGTTGGGACAACAGGTTAACTACATGAATAAAGTGGAATTGAATATTTACATTATTTTGTTTACAAAAATCAATTCTCCATGGACTAAGAACATAAATTAGTGAGGTAAATCTGTAAACTTTTTGTTAAGACAAGAAATTATGATATGGAGGTATGGAAGGATTTATTAAATAGGCATACAAAAACTAATAAAATATTGATATATTCAACTGCATTAAAATTAAGAACACCTGTTTATCAATAATACCATAAAGAGAATAAGAATCTAAATTAAGTTGGCAGAAAATACTTTCATACCATATTAATCTGCAAAGGACTACAATACAGGATTTGCAAACCATTCTGATAAATCAGTTTGGAAAAAAAAAGATGAAAAATGGGAAAATTGGCAAATTATGCTTGGATACAGCTGAACAACAACAACAATTTCATAGAAAAACCAGTATATACTATTAGAATAAATAAAAATATGTTCAATTCTTTGAGTCTTCAGGGAAAGGCAAAACTCAAATTCAGAATTCATTTTGCAGCCATGAAATTGACAAAAATTGACAAGATAGAAAAACGCCTGGTTTTGTAAAAGCTATGGAAAAATAGTCATTGTTATCCAATGCTAATTAATGAGAGTGCTGATGAGTTTAAAATCGACCACCTGCAATAAGCACTATTTGTCCTTATGCTACCCCCATGGGAACATCACATATTATAAAGGTATTGGTCTTCAGAAAATGGTTACCATAATCAATAAAAATAACATTCCCAATTTCTTTCAATCCATTACTCTCTCCTCACTGTTCTGATCATTTGATGAGTAATAGGAATATGGAGCCAAGAGAATTCAAGGAATAGGGAGCCAAAAGAATTCTGGCTCATATCCATATACATACATCAGATATGGTGAGATTCACTTTCTGAAGGGGATATTTGCAAACTTTTCATGCCCATTGAATACTCAGAAGAGGTCTCTGAACCAAAGGGAGTTTTAGAGATCTTCTTCTAGCCCGAGTTTTTAGTTTATATCATTCGGAAAGTGATGCACATGAAGTTTAAATGACTATCAAATTCAGAAAATGCCAGTCACAGAAGAGGACTTGAATTCAGCCTGCTACCCTTAAATACTAAATAACAGAGACTGGGTCCTTGAAGAGGCTTGTTGCTAGTTAAGAGGCTGTAGCATTTTATACAGCAGACTTCACATCATTCCAAATATGATTTATGCAAAATAAATCCAGATAATGTGGCAGAGCCAAAGCGAAAGTACTAAATATTAGAGTTTATGGTTTACTAGATGGAAATCTGTGAAGTTATATGAATGTCAATAACATTTCACACCATCATATTCGTATTACTCAAAAATGAAAATATATCACTCCTTTTATGTTGTTTAATACCAAATTAAGATAATTTAAATTTTCATTAAATGCAACCATGTAGTTTTGGAAGAATTCACCATGTAGAATATATCTTTACATCAAAAAATCATAAATGAGAAATGAATCTAAGCAGGGAAATATTTTTATGTTCTTTTTCAAGAAAGAATTTGTTTACCATATGAGAATATGTAAGTCATTCAGTTTTCTTCAAGAGGACTATAATTCATCCTTGTTACCACACTGTCTTTATCATTAAGTTTTGTGCTATGTCAAATGCAAATGCCAAGTAGCACAGGAAAGAGTTATTCATGCTTTCCTGTTGAACAATTAAAGAAAGGGTCTACATCCATTTTAAAAGATAAGATCCAAATATCTTATGCATCTCTAATATGTTCTAAAATAATAAACATCAAAAAGAAATTAGATTCACAATTATAGGAAAAGATGTTCAACTTTATTAGAATTCAGAGAAATGCAAACTAAGCCATAACAAAATGTCAATACATTATACCACAATGAATAAAAAAATAAAACAAGTGAAAAAGACAAAATGTACCAAGTATTAGAATGTGGAGCAACTAGAACTCTTATGAATTGCTGGTGAGAACTGCTTTTTGAAATTAGGAGTATCTTTAAAAGATACATTTGCCTATCTTATGACCAAGGAATCTCCCCTTATAAGTATGCTGCTAAGTCACTTCAGTCGTGTCCGACTCTGTGTGACCCCATAGATGGCAGCCCACCAGGCTCCCCCGTCCCTGGGATTCTCCAGGCAAGAACACTGGAGTGGGTTGCCATTTCCTTCTCCAATGCATCAAAGTGAAAAGGGAAAGTGAAGTCGCTCAGTCGTGTCCAACTCTTAGCGACCCCATGGACTGCAGCCTACCAGGCTCCTCCGTCCATGGGATTTTCCAGGAAAGAGTACTGGAGTGGGTTGCCATTGCCTTCTCCACCTTATAAGTATACATCCAACAAAATGAACACAAGATCATCAGAATGACACACTAGAATGTTTACAGCAGCACTCTGCATAATAACCTCAAACTGAACAGTACTTAAATGCCAATCAATAGTAGAATGGATAAATAAATTGGGGCATAATTATAGAATATTGTATTAAACAGCAAAGAGAATATATGGTCTATAATTACATGCAAAAATATGGATAAAACTCATAATAACATTGAGTAAAAAAAAAAAAAGCCAGACAAAAGAGAAGATACTTATGATTTCATTTATATAAAAAAAAATAAAACTAAATCTCTACTGTTGTAAGTCAAGGTCTGACTGCCTTTGATAGAAATGAAGAGGAAACTAGTTAGCAGGACGTTGGGGTTACTAGCAACGTTCTGTTCTTGATCTGGTTTTTTTATGTGTGTGATCAGAGTGCAAACATTCATATAGCTATACACTAATGATATGTGCACTTTCTAGTATTTATACTATATTTCAAAAAATAATTTAAATTCATAATCTAGATGACTGAGAACAAAATAAATTCATCTGATAAAGTCTTTTCTTCCTGATTAATAGGGTGATATGAGCAAGGCATTACTTTATTTATAGTACTTTTATTAGTAAAAATGAAAATAACAACAATAGTAATAAGACCAACTATGCATCACTTTAAAACTTTTCTATGTATATCAATATCCCTTAATACCATTTGCTCTCCAGAGCAACCTCACATGATTTAGAAAATATAAATAAGTTGCATGGATATAATTATAATTGTTTGAGGGACCATACTCCAAATGTGCTGATTAATGGATCACTGTCTATCTGAAGGGGGTGTCTACTACTCGTCATGGAAATGCTATGACAGAATTAGAGAAACATTTAAAAAATAAACTGCTCAAAAACTTGATTTATTTTTCTAATATTCTATATTAATTTGCTTTCTGTTATAATACAACTGGAGAAAGAGATAGCTAATGGGCGCCACTGGATTTTAGTCCTCACCAATTTTCAACTATTTTATGACTTGGACAAAAATACACAATTCTTGCTCATCTAGTTTTCTGAAGGAAAGTTCAATGAAAAAAATCTAAATTGTATAAAATCTGAGTTCTATTCTGAGGTCTAAAATCACTCAACTGAACAAGGAAGAATATGCAGAAAACATGACTTCCCAGACATACCAGATAAAACAAAGAAAGCTAAATCTAGAGGATTTAGAACATGAATCAAAGTGTAAGAGAGAAGTCACTCAGTTGTGTCCAACTCTTTGCAAGCCCATGGACTGTAGCTGGCCAGGCTCCTCCGTCCATGGGATTTTCCAGACAAGAATACTGGAGTGGGTTGCCATTTCCTTCTCCAGGGGATCTTCCTGACACAGGGATTGAACCTGAGTCTCCTGCACCGCAGGCAGATTCTTTACCATCTGAGCCACCGGGAAACCCCAAAGTGTGAGGAAGACACTCAAAAAGCTCAGGTAGGCATGGGTTATATTCATAGCAGTTCTTAGAAGAGGGATGGGATGGTCTTCGGGCGGCTCATGCCTGCTATCACACTCCTATTTAGACAAGCTGGGATTTATTGGATATATATTGAGATGATAAAAGACTTCTAGATTACATAAGGTAGTGTCAAAAGCCTTCTAAAGAAAAATTTTGAAGATATGTGACAGAATCTTCAAACATTAGGAAGGCTATTCCCTAGAGGAGCAATTCCATTTTGCAGCGAATCAGGGGTGTGAATAGAATCAAAGCATAAAAGCTATGAGAAAATATATCTCAAAATAATAGACTTTATAAGAGAGCTATCCATAGGTGGAACATTTCATTTGCTAGAAAACAAATTTCTCATCACAGAAAGGACTTAAACATAACCAAAACTTAACTGGATATGGCAGATGGTGTTCAATCTTTGGATGGCCAACTGAACAAGTGGATCCTTTTTAACAGCAAGAATTACTGATTTATACTTTAGAGACTGGAATATTTGACAAAAAAAAAAGGTTATATGACTTTTCGAGTTCACTCACAAATTGATTCTCAGAGCAGTACCCCTTCCCATTGCTTATGCTTTGGGTAAAGTCTCACTAATTTTTCCCTATGTTGTCACAACTTTCAAGTTCACTGAACTTCTTTACTAAGTGAAGGACCTGCAAGGAAATGACCCTAATTCCTAAGGCAAAGATATCTATGGTCAGAGAGAAGTCTTACTATTTCCACTCACATGGAGAATGTCAGGCTATTTTCTGAAGGCAAGAACCTGACCTACATTATTGTTCTCGATTATCTTGCTTTTCATATACACAATCCCAAATCACACAGGTTTATAAGGTTTCATTATACCTTAAAATATATTCTAAGGTTGTGCTCAACACAAACCAGGAACTAAAATCAACACATTAAAAAAAAAGTGAACAAAAACTGACATTTGAGTAAGAGACTTGTTTCATTTGTTTTACTGCTCTAGAAGTCAAATACACAAGAATATCATGCCAAAAATATTCTTGACTAAACAAAGGTACACACTAGAAGTTTACATTATTAAATTAAATAACAAGCCTGGCTGTCTCTATGAAGATAAAGCAAGCTTAGAAAAACAGAAAAAAAAGGTCTGCCTATTGAATCACATCCGGTTAAATTCTCAGTTCCTAAGAAGTGTTAACAGAAAACAGCATAGTTTTATTTGCCAAAATCCTTTGTAACTGATACATTAAAATAATCAATTGATCACTGTAAGGAAAAACAGCATTATTTTAAAGGGAGAATAGTTCTTTATCTGGACTTTCTATCAGATGAAATGTCATAAATCATTCCAAAATTTCCAATTATGATTCAACCTACAGAAATTCTGTGGTTAGCTTCTATTGTTTGCAGCAAGAAATAAAGCTTCATAAAATATTCATTCTTCATGGTTTTATTTCATTTCAGATACACCTCAAGGCAACCAATCTGGAAGTAAGTTGCCAGGTATTCATCAGATAACCCTAGAAAAATAGGCATACTTTTAATGATGATATACGTGAAGTCATTAAATATGAAAGTGAAAGACTTAGATATTATTTGACATAATGCTTTAATTTATTAGATGAAGTGAGGGCTGAACAGATAAAACCATGATCACATTACTTAATTGGAGTAGAATCATAATATGTAAACCCCCCTTACTTTCTTTATTCCAATCTTACTCTTCCTTACTCCCTAGATAATGCCATGAAATGAGCCTCTAACTAATGACCAAAAACTAAATGCCATTTACACTTGAACATACTTTAAAAAAATAAAAATAAAAAATAACAGGACACAGTTCAATACTCCAGGACAATTTTCCAATTCTATTGTGCAACTGATTTGCATTTGTTTGTATAACTGCAGGTGCTGGGAACCAAACAGGCCACTCCGTGCCTAACTGGCCTGATGACCATTCACTTCTGCACAGATCAGATGACATGCAGGAAAAGTCATAAACAAACATTCACCAGGTGTGCAATATTGTAATTTCTGGGCCTGCCTTGGGCTCAACTCCCACAGTTGAATCTATGACTAGACTCCATCATCTTTTAACCTGGTGGATATCAGTGACACAATCAAAGCAAAAACACAGCATTGTGTGTGCTGTACTTAGTCACTCAGTCGTGTCCTACTCTTTGTGACACCATGGACTATAGCCCACCAGGCTCCTCTGTCCATGGGGATTCTCCAGGCAAGAATACTGGAGTGGGTTGCCATGCCCTCCTCCAGAGGATCTTCTCAACCCAGGGAAGGCAGATTCTTTACCATCTGAACCACCAGGGAAACCCATAGCATGGTAAATATACGCTTTCCAAAGCAACTCTATATAAACTTATGATTTCTTTGGGTGTCAGTGAATGAATACCTAATAAATAAATAAATAAAATATATATGTATATATAGCATATATACTATTACATATATAATTAGAGGATTACAATGATGTTTATAGCAGATTTATAGATGCTGCGAAGTTGCTTCAGTTGTGTCTGACTCTGTGTGACCCCATAGACGGCAGCCCACCAGGCTCCCCCGTTCCTGGGATTCTCCAGGCAAGAACACTGGAGCGGGTTGACATTTCCTTCTCCAATGCATGACAGTGAAAAGTCAAAGTGAAGTCGCTCTGTCGTGCCCGACTCTTAGCAACCCCATGGACTGAAGCCTTCCAGGCTCCTCCATCCATGGGATTTTCCAGGCAAGAGTACTGGAGTGGGGTGCCATTGCCTTCTCGAAGATTTATAGATATCCTGTATTTAAACATATATATATATAAACATTCCTCATTTATACTATTCCTCATTATACTATGGAGGCAACCAACCCACTCTAGTATTATTGCCTGGAGGATCTCATGGAAAGAGAAGCCTGGCAGGCTACAGTCCATAGAATCACAAAGTCAGATACGATTGAAGCAACTTAGCACACACTCACACATTTATACTGATCAGTATAAACTAAAAACACTTGGATTTTATTTATTTATTTTTGACTGTGCTGGGTCTTTGCTGCTTTGAGAGGACTTTGTTTAGTTGTGGTGAGAGGGGGCTACTCTTTGTTGCAGTGCAAGGGCTACTCCTTGTGGTAGCGTCTCCTATTGGGGAGCACAGCTTCTAGGTGTGTGGGCTTCAGCAACTGTGGTCACACTCTCAGCAGCTGTGGCTTGGAGGCTCAAGAGTGCAGTCTCAACAGTTGTGGCACATGGGCTTAGTTGCTCCACGGCTTGTGAAATCCTCCCAGACCAGGGACTGAACCCATGTTCAATATTTTATATACTTATTTATATATCATTGGCAGGCAGATTCTTATCCACTGTGCCACCAGGGAAGTCCAGGAACACTGGAATTTTAGAGTACCACACTTTGCACCAGGAGAAGGGATACTGGAAACCCATGGTGTGTCTTTGATCTTAAGGCAAAGAATATTGAATGCAAAAAGTCACACATATAAAGCCTAGTATTGAAGTTCAAGTTGAGAGGGAGATTAATAATCCATTCAGGCATCATTCTGGTCAAACTTTTTTTATTTTATTCCATGTACAATGGGAAGTCATTGGAGCATTGCAAGCTGAAAAGTGATAAGATTTGATCTGCATTTTAAAAAGTTCTCTGACTTCTATGTAGAGATTGGATTCTGGATATGTATGAAAGCGACAGCAATGAGACCGATAGTTATAAAGTTATAGATCATAGGAATGGGGGCTATAGAGTCATATACAACTGGGTCTGAATCCCACTCTTGCATTGCTACTGCTGCTAAGTCGCTTCAGTCATGTCCGACTCTGTGCGACCCCATAGACAGCAGCCCACCAGGCTCCCCCATCCCTGGGAGGCTCCAGGCAAGAACACTGGAGTGGGTTGCCGTTTCCTTCTCCTACTCTTACATTATGAGTACTTAAAGAATAATCACTCATCTTAAAAACCTGTTTTCTGATCAATGAGTGGAGGCATAGGAGCTATCTACATCCATGATGGTTAGTTGTGAGAATTAAGTAATATAACACATGTGTAATAAATTTATTAAAATCAAAATCCAAGGGATATATTCATGGTATATAAACATGAAAGAATATTTATTTATGCATTCATTATATTTCCTCAATCACTGATTTTAAACATGCACACACTGTCACTTCCTTTCCCCATCTCTTAATGACATCCTGGGCAGACTTACTAAATCTCTGGTCTTTTGGTTATTAAAGACTCAGGCTACTTGATAACTTTCACCTCAGATATGATATAAGTTTCATCCCTCAATTCACAGTCTGAGCTGAGGAACAAAGGGAGGATGTGGTGTAACCACAGACATCTTTTTACCAGCTGCCTTAAAACCTGGCCCTTCCAGTATATTGGGATGGAGTTGATGAGAGGAAGAGAATAAGACAGAGGCCACTATTGCAGTCTCCTTCTATTGGTTGTAACTGCTTCTTTGATTCACCCTCCCTGACCTCTAATGCCCTTGAAATGGTAGACTCAAGTGTGCTTTAGGACCTCATCACTGCATTTTCCAAACATAATGAGACAGACAGAGAGGTGGGGATGGGCTTGATTCATCTGGCCCAACTTGCTTCATCCTCTGGTTCCAACACACTGCATCTGGCTCCTGTCATGCCCTGGCCCCGCAGCCCAGCAAGTGGTCTTCTTGTGAGTAATACTGGCCAGATGGTTCAAGCTCCAGACTAAAGAAGAGCGTCTGCATGACCCACAGAATCTTAGGCATCCTGGCTACACCAGATGTTGTGAGTGTAAGCTATCCTCCTTTGTCTCTTTCCATCCTGCCAATTCCCTTTCTCCTCAGTAAGGCAAAGGCAGGTCAGCAAGTTTGATGCAGACACTGTCATGCATCAGGAATGTAGACACAGACAAGCTTCTATGGCAGTCTCTTCTCTGTTACCTCGGGCAAAGGGAACAGACTCTCCTTGGACAGTATATTTTCATGAGGCCTATTATCTACTGACACTTCGGTCCACTCACTCAACTAATGCTTGGGTAGATAAGGAAGGTGGGAGGTAGGGAGGCAGGAATTGGGTTCAGTTCAGTTCAGTTCAGTGGCTCAGTCACGTCCGACTCTTTGCAACCCCATGAATCTCAGTACGCCAGGCCTCCTTGTCCATCACCATTTCCTAGAGTTCACTCAAACTCATGTCCATCGAGTCGGTGATGCCATCCAGCCATCTCATCCTCTGTTGTCCCCTCTTCCTCCTGCCCCCAATCCCTCTGTGCATCAGGGTCTTTTCCAATGAGTCAACTCTTTGCATGAGGTGGCCAAAGTACTGGAGTTTCAGCTTTAACATCATTCCTTCCAAAGAACACCCAGGGCTGATCTCCTTTAGAATGGACTGGTTGGATCTCCTTGCAGTCCAAGGGACTCTCAAGAGTCTTCTCCAACATCACAGTTCAAAAGCATCAATTCTTCAGCACTCAGCTTTCTTCACAGTCCAACTCTCACATCCCTACATGACCACCGGAAAAACCATAGCCTTGACTAGATGGACCTTTGTTGGCAAAGTAATGTCTCTGCTTTTGAATATGCTATCTAGGTTGGTCATAACTTTTCTTCCAAGGAGTAAGCGTCTTTTAATTTCATGGCTGCAATCACCATCTGCAGTGATTTTGGAGCCCCCCAAAATAGTCTGACACTATTTCCACTGTTTCCCCATCGATTTCCCATGAAGTGACGGGACCAGATGCCATGATCTTCGTTTTCTGAGTGTTGAAACTTAAGCCAACTTTTTCACTATCCTCTTTCATCAAGAGGCTTTTTAGTTCCTCTTCACTTTCTGCCATTAGGCATTGGGTTAGAGGTTGTCAAAAGATTACTTTTGCTGTCTTCTACTAAGTGCTGAGGGAGATAAGTGGCCAGTGTTTAGAGATTTTCTTTAGAGTAGAGGTTACTTAAATTCTGTTTCAAGGGCCTTTAATCAACAATTCTATGCAAAAAATTTATCCTCAACATTCTGTTGTGAATATAAAGAAGTATGCTTTATATTGCCTGGCATATGGCGAGCAATCAGCTGTTGGTTATCGTTATCATTGCTGGTTATCGCTAGTATTACTGACTGTTTGTCCTCTGTCCATGGAATTCTCCAGGCAAGAATACTGGAGTGGGTAGCCATTCCCTTCTCCAGGGGATCTTCCTGACCCAGGGATTGAACCCAGGTCTCCTGCCTTACAGGCAGATTCTCTACTGTCTCTATCTGAGCCAACAGGGAATCCCATTACAAAAGTAAATATCATATTTTAAAGACTGTCTAGTAGTTGTTTTTTTTTAAATCAGCTTTTTAGTTAATAATTTAATAACTAGAATTTCATTTTGGCCAATACCCTAATTTTAGGAAACTGTTGGTTAATTTAGCTTCATGCTGTAAAAGATGACTTTCAAAATGATTTCATGAGGTTTTTGTGCTTTTTTTAACTTTCATTTTTCATTCTCTAAAAAAACAAAAAAACATCAGACTAAAGATCAGGAGAGTTGAGCACTGGTTTTGACTCAGCCCCTTTCAGCTCTCTGTCCCTTTGGTCACCCCGTTTAGCCTCAATGGCCTCATTTTCCTCCCTGGCAGAGTGATATAGCTGGACTAAGTGATCCCCAGTGATTCTCTCAATTTTAAAATGTTATGGTCCTGTAACATTCTTGACTTATTGAGCCACTGTTTCACGGATTCATTCAATAAACATTTACTGAGGCTCAACTTTGTGCCAAATTCTACCGCTTTCCTGCTGTCAAAATCACATAACAAGCTAGTTAAAATGTCTTTAAAGTTTTCTGGTGATGCTACTTTTACAAAGAACTTTCCACAGCAACTCCTATGTCTATCTGAGCTTCTAGAGCTACTTTTGCTCTTAGACTGTAAGGACTTAAAATTTAAGAAAAGTAAAGCAACATTGAAAGTGTTTTGTTCACACTCGATCAGAAGCAAACGTTCTATTCTGATCACATTTCTTCCTTGTCCAGAAACAAATACCTTCAACAGACTTTCTGGTTCAATATATGCTGGGGTGTTAAAAGAATGCGTTTGATGAAACTTTTTTTCTCCCAAATTTAAGGCACTTTTCTATATAAGTGAAATTCCTAGAATAATAAATCACTTTAAGTAGAGGATAATATTTTACCATAAGTTTATATGAATCCATTCAGGACCATGTATATTTCTTTAATGAACGTATGAAAGGATATATCAACAATGAATAGCGTTTTCCAATCAACAATGACTAATGCTTTCCAATGGATTAGTTTGGAATTAGGAACCTTGGGTTCAGTTTCTCCCCTTAATGGGTTTGTGCTACATGACCATGGGCACATCTTTAACTGAGTCTGAGCTGACCACAGTACAATGACTATCATGATGTTGCCATGCCACACCTTCAGATTTTTAAAAAATAAGGATTGGTGATATAATGATTTTGGAATCATGATTATTAATTATATACTGATTCTTCCATAACCTCCCCACACCCATCTATCATAGCTGTGTTGAAAGCATCATAAATCAACACTGTCAAGCTCAGCATTTCTCAAACCAGGTTTCTCATCTGCTTTGAATACTGTTTTCTCAAGTCTCCCAAGAATGGTACAAAACTATACCTTTCTAGATACACAGGAGAGAAGTTATTCTGTTCAATAGATTTCTTAGGTCTTTATTTCTTTCCCAACACCAGCAGAGCTCTAGCTTAATGCAAATATATAGAATTTATCGGAAATAATTCGGAAGTAGTTTACAGAATAGAAGGAATTGCTGACCCATGAAGTCTTGGTAGGGAAGAAACGTGGGGAAGAGCTAAGCTCCTCACAGGTTTTGGTCTCCTATAAGGCTGTATCACTCATATACTCAACAACAGTGAATCCCAGTCTCCAAGTCATTTCAGTTTTTAATTCCCCAAAGGGGATGAAATTTGATTAGCCTGGCTTGCATTGGTCAGAAATATTTATTCCCAGTTCAGATTTTTATGATTGGGAAGGGAAAATAGGCAGGATTATAAAACAGGGGCATGTGTGGGAATCATTGTAAGAGAGCAGTCTCATTGGTTAATACCTGACATTGTCAACAAGTCGGTATTGGGATCTAATATTAAAAGAGCAAAATTCCTAGAATGTAGAAATTATTATAATTACCTTTTTAGTGCCACCTACAATATAAATTTATGTTTTAGGCTCCAATTTTTAAAATATGGACACTGGCTGGTTTGTGATCAACAGTGAAACTTCATCAGAAATGTCAGTGAGTCATATAAATGTAAATTTTAATGAACAGGAAAAAGGAGACCTATAAAGGTTACAAAAATTTTCTCTGGCATCTATAGCTAGGCACAGATGAAGCAGGGATGAGAAGCTGAGTCTCTAGACCAGTTGATCCCAAACAGGGCTAGTCATCAGAATCACCTGGGAAACATTTCAAAAAATATTACACAGTAGAGGGAATATAGACAGTATTTTATAATAACAATAAATGTAGTATAATCTTTAAACATTTGTGAATCATGATGCTATATACGTGAAACACACAATACTGTATAACAGCCACACCTCACTAAAAAAAAAAAATAAGAAGAAAAAGAAGCATATTTCTAGCACCTACCCCCTTAAGTCATACTTTAATAAGATTTGGAGTAGTACTCCTGATACTTTATTATTATTATTTCTTACTTTCCACTTATTTCCAGTACACATTAAGCTTGAAACTCAATGTTTTTTTGTAAATTACTGGGCTGTCCCTTCCCTTACTCTCCACTGAAAGAACCCATTTCCCAACAGTAAGCACAAAATGTAGAATAACATGGATGAAATATAAATGAAGCAATCAAAAAGCAGAGCACATTCTCACTTTTTAGCTTGGAAGTCATTTGACTGATGAGAGAACATTCTGGCCAGACTGAATAATACCACCTCTTAAATCGGTAGCTGTAATTCACAATGCATCTGTTCACTTCTCGCAGTGAGCATTCTCTGGTCTCAAAGATAAGACATATTTCCACATTCATAAGCTGTAATTTTATACACTTTTTTCACCTTTTCTACCTGTTGTGAGTAAACCAAATACTGTATCGAAACAAGTCTTTTCTTTCTAAAGATCACTGACCATGACATTTTGTGGCAAGAATATGTGGATATATTTTAGATACTACGCTTGAAATAAGTTGCCTACCCCTCATTTTCCCGCACTACATGCCCTTCTCATGAACAATTAATAAAACTGTAAAAGTTAAAGAGATCTTCTAATTCAGAGACTTTTGAAAATTTCTTCCTAGGTACTGAGGATTCAGATCCTCTATATAGACTTTGTACTTGCAATGCACTCTTATATTGTTTTTTTCTAGAAATGGTAACTGATCTAAATTGATTTCAAACAGGTTCACCACTCAAATTTGAAAAACACTGATTTACAAAACTACAATGAGGTATCTCACACCTGTCAGAATGGCCATTAACAAAGTCTACAGACAGTAAATGTTGGAGAGGGTGTTGAGAAAAGGGAACGTTACTGCACTGTTAGTGGGAATGCAAATTGATACAGCACTATGGAGAACAGCATGGAAATTCCTTTAAAAACCAGGAATTAAACTACCAAACAACCCAGCAATCCCACTACTGACCATATATTCTGAGGAAACCATAACTGAAAAAGACACATGTACCCCAAGGTTTATTGCAGCACTATTCATAATAGCTAGGACACGGAAGCAACCTAGATGTACTGACAGATGAATTGGTAAAGAAGTTGTGATACATACACACAATGGACTATCACTCAGCTATAAAAAGGAACACACTGAGTCAGTTCTAACGAGGCAGATGAACCTAGAGCCTATTATACAGAGGATAAGTCAGAAAGAGAACGACAAACACTGTATATTAATTCATTTATATAGAATCTCAAAATATGGTACTGATAACCCTATTTTCAGGTCAGCAAAGGAGACACAGACATAAAGGACAGACTTTGGAACACAGTAGGGGAAGGAGAGAGTGAGATGATTTGACAGAGTAGCATTGAAATATACACGTTACCACATGTAAAATAGATAGCGAGTAGGAATTTCCTGTATGATGCAGGGAACCCAAAGCCAATTCTCTGTGACAACCTAGAGTGGTGGGATGGGGAGGGAGGTAGGAGGAAGGTTCAAGAGGGAAGGGACATATGTATACCTATGGCTGATTCATGTAGATGTATGGCAGAAACCATCACAATATTGTAAAGTAATTATCCTCCAATTAAAAACTAAATTAAATTAATCAAAATGAAAAACATCGATTTAATTCAGCCTTTTCACTCTACAGATAAGAAAACCAAGGCCCAGAGAATTTAAGAGACTTGGCAGAAAGTTTGTAGCTTGTGAATATCTCAGACCGGAATATGGATCTCTGACTGAATCCCGTGGTCTTTACACCAGATTCTGTTGCATTTCTAATGCTGTTTTAAATAGGTTTGAATGGAACATCTTCACAGTTTCTGAGGGAAGAAAATATTCATTTTGAAGAATATAGGGCAGTCTGGCTCTTTCACCATGACACTCAATCCTAACTTAATCTCTTTCTCAGATAACTAGTTTTCATAACTCCAAGACAACATATGTAAGATTTTAGCTTTATAGCTTTCAAGTTGCCAGTTAAGAGTACCAATATTTTTTCTCAGCTATAATCTCAAAGTGAAGTAGTCATCTAGACTATTTTACAGTGTTTGCACTAATTATGTTAAGCTTCTCAACATCAAAATTTTAATTTTGCAGTTTATTTTGATTTATAGTATTATAATGAAAGCGATTGACTTAAACGTTCAAATATTGCCACTTAAAAACAGTGCATTTTATTTTAAATTGAGAGTATTGCCAATAATGTGGGAAAAAATCTGTATTGTTTTACAATAAAAAATAAACATAAATTTAATATATATAACTATATTGTCAAGAATTGAATCAGTGACTCATTAGGTATATCAGACTGAGGTTATCTGATGAAATGTTTAATGTTCACAGTGGTTTTCAACTTGGCATCACAACAAAATCATCTAAAGAGCCTTCGGTTCAGTTCAGTTCAGTCACTCAGTTGTGTCTGATTCTTTGCGACCCCATGAATCCCAGCACGCCAGGCCTCCGTGTCCATCACCATCTCCCGGAGTTCACTCAAACTCACGTCCATCGAGTCGGTGATGCCATCCAGCCACCTCATCCTCTGTTGTCCCCTTCTCCTCCTGTCCCCAATCCCTCCCAGCATCGGAGTCTTTTCCAATGAGTCAACTCTTCGCATGAGGTGGCGAAAGTATTGGAGTTTCAGCTTTAGAATCATTCCTTCCAAAGAACACCCAGGGCTGATCTCCTTTAGAAGGACTGGTTGGATCTCCTTGCAGTTCAAGGGATTCTCAAGAGCCTTCTCCAACACCACAGTTCAAAAGCATAAATTCTTCAGCTCTCAGCTTTCTTCACAGTCCAACTCTCGCATCCATACATGACCACTGGAAAAACCATAGCCTTGACTAGATGGACCTTTGTTGGCAAAGTAATGTCTCTGCTTTTCAAAACGCTATCTAGGTTGGTCATAACTTTTCTTCCAAGGAGTAAGCGTCTTTTAATTTCATGGCTGCAATCACCATCTGCAGTGATTTTGGAGCCCAAACTGTTTCCACTGTTTCCCCATCTATTTCCCATGTAGTGATGGGACCAGATGCCATAATCTTTGTTTTCTGAATGTTGAGCTTTAAGCCAACTTTTTCACTCTCCACTTTCACTTTCATCCTTAGAAAATATTATTGCCTCAGTTCCAGACACCCACCTCTATACCCTCATTTAATTGGTCCAGTGAGTGTCCTGGGCATGGGCATGTTTAGAAGTGATTGAATCCCAGGTGATTCAAATGTATCAACACAGAAGGGTATCATGGGTTTGGTTTAGAAAGATATGACCTAAACATTTAACGTGTAATAAGAGTCCCTTTACAAATGTACTAATTTAGTTATAATAATGTGACAAAACGTTGCAGCTCTTTAAGTTATAATCTTTAGATATGATCTGCCTGTGTATAGTATTGCTTTACATCTGCATTCTGCTTGAGTAATAATAAGTAGTTGGAATACTTTATTTCACAAAATGGCAACACAAGTGCATGTCCTCTCTTTCCTTCAATGTACATACATTATCAGACTGACCTAAAAGGGCCAGTCTTTTATGTAAAGCACAAGCATGGATCTTCAACCCATTCAGATGCTGACATTATACGTTTCCTTCCTGAAGGAAAATCATCTAAGAAGCAATGAAGAGTCCTACTACCAATTCAGGCAATCACATTTGCCCAAACACATAGAAACTCCCAAGTAGCTGAATTCAACTGTTTTCAGTTTTCTTTTAATTAAAAAATTTAGCCAATCTTCAAAACCCTCATTATACAAATATATAATGTTTATGTATTTCTGTAAAATTTAATGCCAAAGTTCAAAGAAGGCAAACATTCTGTCTTGAACGGTGCTCTTTATGTGCTGGTCAGAATAACACCCGAAGCTGATGAAATGTCTATGGAAGCTAAATATCTCACAGTGGACACTAAAAACAAGGATGTTCTACTCTGAGGAGAAAGTCACGGGAAGAAGTGCTGGGATTAAAGTGGATAAAGAAAGCAAGCTGCAGCGCATAAGCTGGTCCTGAAACAGTTAACAAGAGGAGCCCACACCCGTCCATCAGCAACTCTCCTTGGCAGGCCTGTCTTTCTTTAACAGGTGACACCTCGGTACACCACAGGCTGAAATTTGAAGCATCTAAGGCTCCTCTTCCTTCTCCTAATAGACAAATGCACAAAACCCTGATTTTTCTTCCCTTGCTGCTGTGCCATAATAAACAATCGCTCGGGATTTTAACCAAGTCAAATGCTGACTAAAAGCCTCCTCACAAAAGCCTTTTAATAAATCCCTGCTTGTGTTTTCTTTACGTGCATTTCAACTTGAAGACAAAGAGCTTTTTCCACATTTCCCTCATTTGCTGCTTCTTGCTGGACTAATTAAAAAGCACACTCTTTGAGTGCAGAAAAGGGATAAAATGGAAGAGTGGGCGGATGGTTCAAGATGGAATGTCCGTGGCTCTGTCAGGCCTGTGAGTCTCTCCAACTGACACAAACGCTTTATTCTTCTAGCTCCAATTTGAGGAAGACACAGAAGCAGCCCTTCAGCCTTTCCTACTTCAGGTCAGGGTCCTTTTTATACTTGGCATACAACCTAGACACATCTGAATTCTGTTCAAAATGGAAAGTTTTATGCTTCCAAGCAGTTCAAGTGCACTCTGCGGTCCTTGTGTCCTGTGGGCTGCCCTAGCAGGGTTGAGGCACCTCTCAGGGCGAAGTGGTTTGAAAGCTTTGAGGTTTTCTTGGCGACTGGGAAGAATAATTTGACTTCACTTGGAATAAGATCATATTCAGCAGAAAAGATCTGCTGTGCTCAAGGTCACGGACCTTGGCTCTGTGGATATTCAGTTATTCAGCAGAATAAGCACTCCATGCCTTCAAAGCACTTTAGGATGCTACTGCAGGTGTTGCCTGCAGAGACCTTCCTGACAGCTGATGAGTTCCTGTATCTGTCTGTCCCCTTCTTGATGCTGTCTGTTCTGCTCTCTAAACACTGCACTTCCTCTTTATACATAATATGCCTGTATATGTTTGCAATCGTAAAGATTTTCAAAGAAATGTTTCCATGAATCAAGATCTGTATGTATGTATATAGAGGACTAAATAAAATATTCAGGGGGAAATAGATTTTTTTTCTTAATTGCTGCATTTCAAAGCCTGAAATCTTAAGCCACATTTTAGAATGTGTTTGCAAAATAAATTATGGAAGTATCAAGGAATTAATTAAATCGTTACTTAAGGAAACATATTAAAAGCCTACTATGTGTGAGGCACTGTATTAATTGCTTTGAAGGAAACAATGTTGAACTAGACAGATATTTATCTTATAAGATGTTTAAAATGCAAAGAGGTTACAAGGCATATCAAAAGCCAGAAGCATGCAAAAGAAGAGGTTATTTCCAGTGTTGAGACACATTTCATAGAGAAGGCAAAACATGAATGACTTTTTGAAGGATGACACATTTGAAATGTAGGAACTTTGGGGAGCAGCACTTCTGGTGAGGGAATGAAAATGAGTGAATATTTTGAGGTGAGAAGTCAAACAATTAATGAAATTTGATTAGAACTAAGATGGCATGAAAAAGAATGGCAAATGAAGTGAGAAAATTTGGTTACGTATGAATTGTAAAAGGCTTTGATAAGAGAAAGAGATATTCCTGACATTTTTATCAGGAATACCCAGCTGAGACTAAATTGTGAATTATTGATTGGCACAGACTCAGGGACAAGAGTGCACCTCATACTTTTGTTATGTTTTAAGTATTAACATTATAGTTTTGAACAATGCAGTTCTATCTAAAGTGAAGGTGATAATTTCAATGTTAAAAATAAGGCGAGTTAAGCATTTGGAAAGTTGCTCATGTTTAGTTTGAGAGAAGGGGGGAGACAGATGGATGGTCCATCACTAGATATTTTTATTCTTATTTCCTATCAAATAGATAAGCATTTGTGAGGAAAGATACTTCATGTAAAAAGGCTTTACTCTGCACTATCTGCCAAAGAGGATGTTAGTCTAATGATTCAAAGAAGTAAAGCAATGATATATTCTATTGAACTGTGAGATATAATCTAGTAAGTTGCATTAAACACCATTAAAGCATATTATGAAGAGACTTTATATTCTTTAAAACTATTATATTGAACATATAAGAAGTAATAGTCCAAGATACTCTTTAAATAGGGTTTCCCAGGTGGCACTAGTGGTAAAGAACCCGCCTGTCAAGGCAGGAGATCCAAGAGATGTGGGTTCCGTCCCTGGGTGGAGAAGATCTCTTGGAGGAGGAAATGGCAATCCACTCCAGCACTCTTGCCTGGAGAATCTTATAGAGGAGCCTGGAGGGCTACAGTCCATAGAGTCGCAAAGAGTCGGACGTGACTGAAGCGACTGAGCGTGCACACACATCCTCTTTAAATACCCTATGTGGATGCCAACTTTTCTGGTAGAATAAATTTAAATGCAGATGAATACAGTGCCTAAATACATTTTCTTTTGACTCTGTTCCCAGTGATGTGGTTAAGAGCCCACACTTTAGAATCACAGTAGACAAATCGCCACTCCATCACTTATTAGCTTTGTGAATGGGGACAAGTTGTTTAAACACTATAATTCTCCAATTACTATTCAAAATGTGGGTAAAAGTAATATTCACCCCGTGGTTAATGAGTTGATGCTTGTAAAATTATTAGCACAGTCTGGCAACATATGTCATCTACTTTTCCTTGTATACAAGTTTCGTTTGTTTGTTTCTTAATCTTATAAAATCAGTTCCATCAGAGTTTTACTTCATGGCAAGCTGCTTTCACTTCTTGATTAAGAAAACCTGCCCTACTGCTTAAATCAAAAAGATATTTTCCTCTAGTATTTCTATAATATGCAATTCCTTTAGTGTTTATTTATAAGAATGATACATGATTGAAACATAATTTTACTTTATTTTCCAAGTGTATAATCAGTTTTCAATACTATTAAATAAAACATTCTTCCTCAGTTTTTAAATACCACATTATCATATACTGAATTCCATATATACTTAATCCATTTCTAGACCCCATTTTTCTCCACATACATGTTTTTCTGTTTCTGTGACAGAACCAGGTTGCTTTACTTACAGTCATTATATAGTATCTTTTAAGATCATGTTGGTAAACTACCCAAATTATCTTTCTCAAAAAAAATTTAGATGTTTATGCTTGCATATTAACTTTAGAATCAATTTGTCAAGTCCCCAATTCCTCTCCCAAAATTGAGATTATGAGTTAAAATGCCCTAAATCTGTCATTTAATTTATACCTTGAATCATCCAATCTAGGGACACACGGTCTGTTTTTCCACCTATTTGGGCCCTATTTTGTATTGTTCTCGAAAGATTTATTATCTTTCATGTAGATTTTACACAAAGCTAGTATTTTGTAGTGTTTGGATAAGCTTTTCATATTCCTAAAATCTTAATGCAGGTAAAAATCCTAATGATTTAAATATCTACATTAATTTGATATACATGATGATTTGAGAGAAAATACAATTAATATTTTTGCCTTGCCTTTTTTAGTCTTCTATTCTAATTTTGTTAAGTAACTGAATTGTTAAGAAAAAGGTTTATTCTTTTTATTACTCTTTCAAATATAAAAATGGCATTTATTTCACTAGATTTATATATATATATTTATAATTAGCAAGCTATAATATTTTAAAATTCTGTCTATGGAAAGGAGTAACTCCTACAAATTCCAGAGGAGACTATTAAAAAAAGTAACAACAAGGGCAACAAATAACAACAATTTAACTGGAAGCAGACAACCAGCCCCCAGATGGCTAATCCTCATGACCCTGCAGTCAGAAATTAAGGCCTAAACCATCTTGATGGATGGACATCAATTTTAGTCTCATAAACTTATGAAATGGAATAAAATTCTCTTATACTAACTTACTGGAGGACATTCCTTCCTCTAAGTTCAATCTCTTCATTAGTCCATCCTCCAGGTTGAGGGAAAATAATTCTTTGATATTTACCTGCCAATAATAACCCTGAGGGACATAAAATTACATTGAAAGTGCAAATGGTCATCTTCCTCTTGCAATTTCACTACCAAGGTAAGAGAACGAAAATGCTGCAGTTTAAGCCAATTTGGGATGCTGAAGAGCATCTACAGGTTTGTTAAATATACATTTTTCTTTATAAAATGATAATCACATACATTTCTTGATTTTGGTGTTGAAAAATCATGTCAAATACAGGTATATTTCAAATGTGATCCCAAACAAACACTCAAAGCCACATCCCAGCAAGCAGTGTTTTTCTATAAGCCTTATAGAAAAGTGTCTCTAATTTTCATTTCTAAGAAAAAATAAATAACACAAGAATTATTTCAAAAATAACAAGGCACTTCCTCCAGAATTAATAGCACTTGCATCTTTTTCTTTCACTGGGCTTTATTTTTCTTCTATAGAGCATTTGTCACTACTTAAGTGATGAATTTATTTATATATTAATATCCACATGGCCCACTGAAGTGGGAGCTTAGTGAGAGCAGGAGACTTTGGTTGTTGTTATCTTGATGGTTGTCTACCACTGGCTCTCAGGGCCTTGCACAGTGCCCAGAACCTTGGAGGCACTCAATAACCATGTGTTGACTGAATTATTTATAATTATTTAATTTGCCATTTGCACATGAGCACAAGAATGAAACACTAACCAAATAAGCTATTTTAAAATGTAAATGGCACTTTTTGTCATTATCATCTATGACCCTTTTACTCCCTACTGTGCTTAAAATTAAAAATCAAATTTGATTACAGAGCTAAAGGAAAGCTACTCGTTGAATATGAGATCAGGAATGATTTTTATTTACATGTCTATCTAAGGGGGAAAAGCAGGTACTAATCACACATTAAACAAATCATTCAATTATATTTGTTCAAAGTGCCACCAAGGAAGGAAAACTGATATGTGCCTTGAAGGCACATACTGGACTGGCACTTACAAAGAGATTCCCTGAAAAGGAACACTCCAGTTACCAAGACCCAATGAAAGAGTAAGAATTAAGGTGGGTAGAAATTGCAAGGAACATTCTAGTTGTCTACAAAAATGTCTAGAAATTTCCGAAAAAGAAGATGTTGCTTGTCAAATTCTAGAAACTGTTGAGAGTGAAGATGTCTTAGAGAAGAATCAAGACAAAACAGGTGGGAGGCAGCTATTCTGATGACTGACTTTCTTCTCACACTGAAATCAGCCACGTGGAGTCTTTAGAACATTCTTGAACTTTCCTGCAAACAGTAGCACTATGTCCCTGACAGATGCTGCATCAGTGACAAGTCAAAGCAGGGGACACTCTAAAATTGGCAGATTTGTTTAGTCATGAGGGTGACTCCTGGCTGGTCAAAAGAGGCATTTTGTATTTAGAAAGTTTGAAATTCCTTAGATGGCTTTCCAATAAGCACACTGTGATATGAGAGATCAAACTGAGGAGAATCAGCTCTTTGGCTGCAGATCTGAGATCTTTCTAGGGGAGGATAAAAGGGAGTCAAACCTCATCCATCTATTTTCACACTAGTAACACAAACTAGGCTCAATTATTCAGCTATGAAAAGTTCAGTTTTCTTATGATTCCTCAAATGTTGTATTTTTTTCTGACTCTATACTTCTATTTTCTTTTGTTCTGTGACCTGTTCTGTTAGGCGAAGCACACTGACTGAAACCACCCACCCTGGCCAGGCACTACAGTAACCATTTGCATAAGTTGTTTTACAACAGGTCCTGGTAAGGAACATGGAACTAATAAGCCACCACCAACCAGAAGAGCTCAGGAAAGGTCGAAAGGAGACACCCCATGTCCAGCCACCTCTCAGAATCCTCTCTGGCATCCGTCTTGGCTGAACAAGGCATGCACCACCAGGAAGGACTCTGAGTCAGAATGACTGGATAAAGACAACCCAGAAATTAATCCCATCACCATAACACCACATGGCAGAGCTGTTCTCCTGGGTACCCTATTGCTCTCCATCTGGGTGCCCTTTCCCAATAAAATCTCTTGCTTTGTCAGCATATGTGTCTCCTCGGACAATTCATTTCCGAGTGTTAGACAATAGCCCAGTTTCAGGCCCTGGAAGGGCTCCCCCTTCCTGCAACAGTTCCACTAGCCACATGTTTCCAGAATCACCAAGAATCACAAGAATGCCTCATTTGAGCCATCTCTCCTTTAACCTCTTTCATATTTTATACCCTTTGCTAAACAATTTTTCTTTCAGTTGCATATGATTCCTGAGGAGAAGAGGAGGAAGACAGAAGGAGGGAGGTAGGAAGGTAGAAAGACTATAGACATGAATATAGAATATTTTTATCAAAAGAAAATTTCTAATGAACATGTGAAAGACCAATTCAAGGTCAAGCATCACATTCTTTGAGAAAGTATTATTAAATCTGGGAATCCTGTTTTAATATTACTCTATAGAATATCTATGCAAAAAAAAAAAAAAAGAATATCTATGCAATAGGAAGTCTTCTTAGCAACAATTATTTGCTAATAAATAAGTCATACGTACCAAGCACATATCAATTATAGACATGTTTGCTTAGGCCATTGTCTGGAGATCGACTTGAAAAAGAATTGAAACTTGTAGATAGTAACCTAATTTTCCAAAAATACAAATTATTTCATTTATTAGCCAGTTTTAAGAGCCTCATATGTCTTGTTCTAAGTATTGGCAGGCTACAGTCCATGGAGTCACAAAGAGTGGGACGCAACTGAACAACAAAAACAATAAAATCCTAACCGTGGAAATGTGAAGTGGTATAAACTGCAGGGATTATAAATCAACAATTTATTTGAAGACTCGAAGAAAAGTTCTGCCCATATCCTAATAATTGTGCTCACAGATAACACATCTAAGGAAAAAAAAGTTTGTTTACTAGATATCCGTTACTGACCTGAAAATCAAGAAAATTATTCAATTATTGCAAACAAGTAATGGAAAAACATTAGGATGGGATATTTTGCAACATTAAAAATCATGTTTTCACATTCTAATGATGGAGGAAGATACTCCACATAAAACTAAACAAAATAAAGCTAAGACATACAAATTGCATTATAAATTGCATGATTATAATTATAATGTATATGAGTATGTATATGATGTACATATACATATAAATGCATTTTTGAAAGAAAATATACTAGAATGTTATCATTTCTGTGTTGTATAAAAATGTGAGTTTTCTTCTTTAAGTGTATTTTATCTTCCAAATTTTCTGTAATAAGCATTTTTTTATAACCAGGGAAAAGTTAATAATGTTAAATGATTCATTTAGACTCATTTTGCCATATGCATTAATTATTTTACATAAATAGCTCCCTTTTTTTTTTACAAGACAAGCCAAAGAGATCCCAAACTATATTGGGTTCTGCAGAGACTCAGTGGCCAACAATGACGTAATACAAAACCTCCTCCAGAGACCCTCTTCTTTTTCACGCAACTCTGCTTTTTTTTTTTTTTTTTTAAACAATGTTTAACAGTTGAAAATGCTGAGAGGCTACAGATGAGATCATTACCGGAAAGTATCTTTGGATGAGCTTTTGTCAGGGAAAATCCCTTAGTAGGTATCTGTTTTGGAGTCAAGTTTTTACGTAGGCTGACAAAATTTGCGCACATTAAACATATGTTTGTGAGCATCCTCCTCTATCAAATGGAATTCACTTTGCCTATGACAGTGATCAAGATCATTTGTCCTGGACTTGTCCTCCGCGTGACCCTGATTTGGAGGGTAAGAGAGACGGCAAGATGGCAAATGCTCAGGGCCTTAAAGGATGGCACCTGAGCAGCTACTTCTAAAATTCACCAGAAATACCAGAAAGATGACAGTTACCAGAAGATAACTCTTTTTTAGAGCAAGGAATTTTTGTTGAGGCCCTAGTGCTCTTCCTGGCACACAATACATTTTTCTCTGATTAGGGACTGATTTTACAGATGCAAATGAATTGTAGAGGTCATCACTGCCCTTGCTGTGTCCTTAAAATGTATAAAAATGAATTAGCTGTGGTCATCTACCTTCTCATTGTCTAATAACAACATACGGTCTAAATCCAGTGAAACAAGGTAGACACTGGTAGCATTTATTTTAATTCCGCAGCTGTTTCTTTCTCCCAGTTTTCCCAGTTACAGTCAGAAATGCCCTTGTTCCTGAGGAATTTGAAGAACAGCCTCAATTGCGCTGTACCCCGGGTGTGTGGATGTGAAATACAGAATACACCATTGTCTCTGAGGGACTTGAGCATCTGCAGACTTTGGTATCCACAGGGGGTTCTGGAATCAATTCTGCATGGGTACCAAAGGACAGCTGTAAATATCTACTGTGATAACTAACAAGATTGCTGTTTTTATTTAAGCTATTTTGTAAGATAGTTAGAGGGCTCCCCTGGTGACTCAGATGGTAAAGAATCTACCTGCTAATGCAGGAGACTCGGTTTCGATCCCTGGGTTGGGAAAATCCCCTGGAGAAGGACATGGCAACCCACTCCAGTGTCTCTGCCTGGGAAACCTCATGGACAGAGGAGCTTGGTGGGGTACAGTCCGCAGGGTTGCAAAGAGTCAGAGACAATTTAGCCACTAAACAACATGTTTAGTTAGGAAAGTGGTTCTGATATAAGAAAAGATCCCAAATGTGAAGCCTCTGCTCTCGCCATTGCTTTATATGCATATAAAGCATATATATAATGATAAAATATGATTTCAGTAAGAGCAAGCAGTGTACGGCTCCTGACGTTGTGTGATAACACAGCACACCGTTTTTGTGCAGATGTCAACACAGTTTCCAAAGGATGATTCATTTTCTGGTTCTGTGCTCTCCTTCCCTGGATCCTCATAAGAACCTGCTCTGAAATTTAAACATCAAATAAAAATGCTTCCAAACAATTATGGTGACAGCAAACACACCGATAAACCTATAAGTGGCAGCCCAGTATTTTACCCTGTCTTTAATGTCAGGTTGCTTTTTTATTCCAGAGGTCAGGAAAACAAACACTCTGAGCTCATTATGTGCATGCCCAAACCAGCAGAAAAACAGGCGCCTTTACAAATACCAGACAATGCAACCTAGGATTTTTCTTTGCGCCTCACTGTAATTTGGGTGATAAAACACTTGCTAATACAAGCTATTAAAACAAACCAAGGAACGGAAACCAGTCTCTCATAGTCTATTTTAAAAACCCCTCACTGTGTTCTTAACTAACTGCTGACTTTTGAAACAAAAATGTCAGTCAAGAAGTACAAAGTTATCTTTGGCTCGACTTGAAAATTTTAAGATCCTAAATATTTGAAGATGAAAAAAAGTATAAAAATAAGTAACTGACAACTTATTTTAGCCAACACTTTGGAATTAATTTTAAGTGGTAGACAAACCATGAAACAGGAACACATTTTTCTATGGCTTCTGATAGTGAATTATATTTTAGTAAACTTTATTACCTGGCACTCAAAATACATCTTTTAATAACTGATAATAAAGCAATATCCATAATAATGACCACTAACACTGTCATTTCTGGGAATTAGATCATGGTAAAAAAAAAGTAATTCTATTTTAAATAAAATAAGTAATTGTATGTTATTTTGAATTCATTTGCAATGAGTGATCTATGTGTTGCGCATGTGCATAGTAATTTTTTCCTGTAGAGAATTCCTTTTGACCACATTGAAAAATTAAAGTTGATTCTTCATCCTTGGGAGCTTTTCTAAAGTAAAACTATCTCTATGAAAGTAAAGAGTGTGAACCCGCTGGCAAAACATATTCTCTTCCATTCCCCCTCCTTGCTAATCTCACCCCTTCAGTTTTTCCATTGCTCACAACGATAGGATTAGTACACCTTGTATTGGGGCTCTGGAACTTAACAAATAAGGGCACTGTTCTGATTCTAATTAACTCCTATTAAAATATAAACCCTGCATGACAGTCAACCCAAAGCTGCACTGAAACAGCAACAACAAACCCTAATGGTCTAAGCACGACAAACTCTATTTAAATGAGCAGATTATTGTAGGATAATTTTATGAGCTGCTCTATGGACACAGGGCAGGTATTGCAGTCTGGAGTGATGGCAGGTTTTCCTGCAGACACCTGCAGACCAGGCTATTAGCTGAATGGGGCTTCCCTGGTGGCATCAACTGAATGGTTTCCCTGATAAAATCAGAGAGTCCACCATGAATTTTCTATTTTAATTTTTCACGCATCTCACCTACAATTCATCATTCCCCCTCTACCTTAATATGTAGCTATCTTTGTCGTCCATATTTCTGGTTTCACGGTCTTGTCTCATTATCTTTAAAAAATGTTTAATGGATTTTTTGAGGTTTAGTTTATACATTATAAATATACTCATTTTAAATGCACGATTTGATGAGCTTTGGTAAACTTTCAATGTTGTTCCATCACCACAGTCTGATTTTACATTTCCATTGTACCAAAAAGAAACCTTGTGTCCATTTGTAGTCATTCTCTGTCCCTACCCCGGGTCAACCCAGGCAATCATTAATCTTTCTGTTGCCATGGATTTGCCTGGACATGTTAATAAGGAATCATACAATGTGTGGCCTTTATGAATAACTGCTTTCACTTAGCATAATGTTTTTGAGATCCATCCATGTTGTAGCATACAGTAATATTGAAGACAACAGTATTCCTCTGAATGGCTATATGACATTTTTGTTATCCATTTACCAGTCAACAGACATTTGAGTTTTTTTGTGTGTGTGGCCGTGTTTTTATTTCTCGTGGGTAGGTACCTGCTGCTGCTGCTGCTGCTGCTAAGTCGCTTCAGTCATGTCCGACTCTGTGTGACCCCATAGGCGGCAGCCCACCAGGCTCCTCTGTCCCTGGGATTCTCCAGACAAGAATACTGAAATGGGTTGCCATTTCCTTCTCCAATGCATGAAAGTGAAAAGTGAAAGTGAAATCGCTCAGTCGTGCCCAACTCTTAGCGACCCCATGGACTGCAGCCTACCAGGAGCGGAGTTATTGAGTCATATGTTAAATCTATGTTTAACATTTTAAGAAACTGTCAGTTTTCTGAAGTTTCACATTACCATCAGCAATGTGTGAGGATTCCAATTTCTCCTTATCTTTATCAATAATCATTATTATCTGTCTTTTTGATTATAGCCATCTCATTGGGTGTATCTCATTGTGGCTTTAATTTGCATTTTCCTGATGGTTTATGATTATGACCATCTCTCATTTGTGTCTGACTGCTCTTTTGCTTTTATATTTTTAAATTCCTCTACTTTTATTATTCTTTGAAGTTTTTATGACCTGTTTCCTCATGTTGGTTACCACTCATATTTAATTAAGTCTTATATCTAAATGCCTGCAGCTTATAGCTCATTTCTCAATTTACTTATTTCTGTGAACTTGCTGAGGTCACATTTGTATTTGAAAAAGAGGCAGAGAAGCCAATTTTTAAAATTTCCACATAAATAGTATAGAGAAGTTAAAGTTTACCTTGATTTACATATAAATATTTAAAGTATTATTATAGCACAATTTGAATTTTAAGTAAATATGCTGATCATATGATCAGACTGTCCTGCTCTACTACTGCCTCATGGATAGTATAAAATCATTTGATTGGAAACACTTTCAGTTTAGAACCCAATGTCATCACTACCTTCCCCACCTGCCTCTTCTGTTACCTTCGGATTTCTTTGTGACAAAATGACTGCTGTCAAAGCATACATGGGCTTCCCTGGTGGCTCAGATGGTAAAGCGTCTGCCTGCAATGCTGGAGACCCAGGATCCCACATAAAAGTAGCCCCACATAATCGCCTCCTCCCTTTCTTCCCTTCTGGTTTTTTTCACCTTCCTACCTAAGCAGTAGCCAATAGGGTGACTCCACACAAAGGTTCAAATGATGCTTAAACAAAAATTATTATTCATTTCACACTATACAACCAAGTGAACCCAGAGAAACAGGAGAACAAAAGCAGGGAACAAAAGAGCAAGAAAGGTCAAATTAATTCAAATTCTTTGCAACCTGGGAAAAACACATCAGACCTTGATGTAAAATAGAAGGCTTGGAAAACTGGGATTGTCTGATGTGTGATGGCTTTGCCAGTTCAAGAAGAACATTTAGTTGATTACGACTAAGTTATAAATTGGATTACTTGTGTTTTTCTTTTGGAAACTAGCAAACATTGAGAAGAGATACAGTTCTCTTTTTCTTCTTTATTTTTCTTTCATTTCCTTCTCTTTCAGAAGAAAATAATAACCTTTTTTCAAGCATTGATAAAGAATCAAGAACTTCATCTGATGCATTTTTATTTGCCTTTCAAATCACTCTATCCATATAGCAAAACAATTGTTTCTGGAACCCAGATTTGTTCTAGCCTGCAACTTAGGGGGTTGAATATATGCTTTTCTATCAGGACGTGTTTAGAGACATTCTGATAGATAAATCTGAACCAGTCCAGCCTGATAAGGACGCAGCTCTTGTTTGGATGGAAAATTACATTTAAACTGAATTGAAAAGTATTTGCTAATAGCTAAAAGCTTTGCTGGGGCTAGTATGACTTAGTTTAAGAGCTACATCTCGGCATCTTGTTGGGAACAAAATACCTATGAATGAAGAATAGTTGTTTTGGCTTTTGCTTTCATTTTTGTTTTAAGAGAGCAGGAGAAAGAAAGAGAACATAAGAGAACTAGGACTTTGGGACTTTGAAAGCTAGGACATCATGATTCACCTACCCAGTACCTAAATACAGCTGGTATATATCATTTTACTTTGTAGTAGTATATTTTGACATTTCTTTTTGATATTATATGTCTTATACAAGGAAAAATACTCAAGAGCAGAAGAGAGGAGAAAGAGGAAAAAATAATTCTTAAACCAGCTATTATTTAAGGACAAACTGATATATAACTGTGAAATTAAACTTGAACCATTTTTCAATCTAATTACTGATATAAGGAAATGGGAAGGTATTGCCCTCTTCCCTGGTGGTGCAGTGGTAAAGAACCTGCCTGCCAAACGCAGGAGATGTTAGAGACATGGGTTCAGTCCCTGGGTCATGAAGATCCCCTGGAGGAGGAAATGGCAACCTCCTCCAGGATCCTTGCCTGGAAAATCCCATGGACAGAGGAGCCTGAAAGGCTACAGTCCAGGGGGTTGCAAAGAGTTGGACACGACAAAGTGTGCGCGTGCACATACACACACACACACTGACTTCTAGGCTTCAGAAAGTTCGGGTAAAATCATCACAGATCTATTAGTTCTACCATCAAAATAATTCCAGAATCTAAACACATATCATTTTCAGTGCTGCACCCTTGTCTGAGTCACCAGTGTCTTTCTTGGACTTCTGAAATAACCCTCAAACTGGTATCCCTGAGATTATTCTTCCCTCTTCCCCTCCCCCATAAGAAATCAAAATGATCCTTTGAAAACTTAAGATTGTATCACCTCACTCTTTGGCTGAAATCCCATCTCTGAGAAACTAAGTAGACTTTTTGAATTAGAAGCAAAAGAGGTGTTAATTAAAAGGGTAAGTAGCACATATATTCTAAAGAGCTCAATCTGTACTAGAACAGGTGCAGTCAGAAGTCATGAAAATGATCTGACAAAGTCACAAGCTAAGGAAAAAATTAAGAGAAATAGTTTATAAAGTTCTAGAGGTATCAATTTTCTCCACTATTTTTTTTTGGGGGGGGGGATCCATTTGAGGTACTGAGGCTTGTAAGTGAGAAGTGAAATTAATTTATCATCTAAGTAAATATTTATTTTGTTTATAAATGCATGATAAAACATACTGAGTAGCCTACCTTGCCTCTCTTGGCTGCTCATAACTGACACGACAGGACTTCTCTGTGTTTATACACTAATCATTATTAACTAATTGATGGAAAATCTACCCCACAGCCCCCAAACTGTTAGTCACTCAGTCATGTTTGACTCTTGCAACCCCACTGACTAGCCTGCCAGGCTCTCTGTCCACGGGATTCTCCAGGCAAGAAAACTGGAGTGGGTTGCCATTTCCACAGTTCCCAGGTCCCCATAATTTCATCCAAGCTCAAGGGCTACTTGTGCAAAGTAATAATCTACAAAGAAAAACAAAAATCTCAGCAAGAACATCATCTCACACTTGAGACAAAATATATTCATTTAAAATTAATTCATTAGTTTAAAATATAAGGCTGCTGCTGCTGCTAAGTCACTTCAGTCGTGTCCAACTCTGTGCAACCCCATAGATGGCAGCCCACCAGGCTCCCCCGTCCATGGGATTCTCCAGGCAAGAACACTGGAGTGGGTTGCCATTTCCTTCTCCAATGCATGAAAGTGAAAAGTGAAAGTGAAGTCGCTCAGTCATGTCTGACTCTTAGCGACCCCATGGACTGCAGCCTACCAGGCTCTTCCAACCATGGGATTTTCCAGGCAAGAGTACTGGAGTGGGATGCCATTGCCTTCTCCAAAATACAAGGCTATCCTAGAGAATTTGTTCTTTTTTTTTTCTGGAAAATAAAGTAATCAAATAAGAGAAATTATCCATAACCATCAAGAAATGAACACTGTTGGGCACTTCCCTGGCAGTCCAAGACATTAAGACATTGAGCTTCCACTGCAAGGGATGTGGATTCAATTCTGATGGGGAGCTAAGAGTTCACATGGGGACTTCCCTGAGTGGTTCAATGGCTAAGACTCCGAACTTCCTATGCAGGGGTGAACGGGTTTGAACCCTGGTCAGGGAAGTAGATCCCACATGCCACTACAAAGATCAAAGATCCCAGCTGCCACAACTAGGACCCAGAGCAGCCAAATAAATAAATAAATATTTTTTTAAAAAAGAGCCTGCACACTCGGCATCGCAACCAAAAAAAAAAAAAAAGAAGAAGAAATAAACAATATTAATACTGTATGTTAGTTTTGTACCTTGCTTTCCCCACTGAACATGATATGGGCATTTCCCTATCCCATTAAAAATTTCAGAAACAAAAACAACAACCCCCTCGCAAACTTCCAGGCTTTCTGAATGAAAGTCAAAGTCCTCAGAATGCCATAAGTATATAATCTGACCCCACTCTTACATCTGTGAGTTCATCTTCAGTGGCTCCCACTGTGCTCCAGCCATAACCACCAACCCACTGATTCTTTAACAAGCCAGGCAATTCCCAAGATTGCCACCTTTCACTGGTTCTTTCCACTGTCTGGATTATTCTTACAGATATTCATATTGCTTGCCCCCTAACCTCCTAATCTTTGTTCCAGTATCACCCACACTTGGTCTTACCTTGCCTTGTTTTTACCTTGCCTTGTTTTTCTCCTTCAGACTTACACAATTCCTAATATAATATATAATCACTGAAGCTTAAATACTTGTTGCCTTGTCTCCCATAGTGGAATGTGATTTGGGGCAGGGATAGTTATTATTTTGTTTATTCAGTAGCTTCCCCAGGGCCCAGATGGATGCCACACTTATGATAGGCAGTTCTTAAATGATTGGTGTTGCTCCTGGTGCTAGAAGGCAAATGTGTAAAGCCTTTCCTTCTGGAGAAGTGCTGGGCATCTCTGCTTCCTACTACTGGGGCTCAGTCTGAACTGGAGGATAGACATAAGGTAGAGTTCTGTGTTCTGCCCTCAAAAAGGAAAAAAAAAAGAACGGCTTTAAAAAAAACAAAACAAAAAACTTTTACACTTGAAATTCTCATCTTCCTTTAATCACAAGGATAATCTGCTGACCCTTACAACAGCTCCAGGCTATTATTATCCCCAATTGAGAGAGAAAGAGGCTGTAGAGTCTATTGAAGCCCTCAGTGACAGAACCAGGAGTAGTAAAGCATGTTATTGGATTTCCTCTTCTATACAGTCACAATGAACTGTAGCCACATCTCAGATAACAGTAAATTGGCAAGTAGACAGGAGTCTCCTTCTCTACCCTCAAGACAGGCTTTTAGGCTGTGTAATTAGCTTGTGAAGAAAGACACAAGCATAACTACATTTTCCATTGTAAGGTACTCAGCAAGTCTTAGTCTTTCACTTCTGTTATTTGTTGCCTTTTATTGATTCAATGTGCAACTGCTTAGTCTGGATCTTCATTTTACTTAATTTTACCCTATAAATTAAAACCTATATTAGCATCCCAGGGTCCAGAAATCATTCACACCTTTGATTCAACCTCAAAATAGCCTTGAGGAAAGAGCAGGTGGGTATATCTTCACTTTAGAAGGAAGAATGACCTAACTTCTTGGTAATCCTCAAACCAGGACACAAACACAGATCTTTTAAGTATAAAAGCAAAAGTCTTAACTTGCTAGAAATACATTCACTGTATTTATTTTTTAGAGAGCACAAGTATGAAATAGGAAGAAAAATTATCTAAATTATTCTTATTGAAAATGTCTTCTAGGACTTCCTTGGTGGTCCATCGGTTAAGAATCTGCCTGCCAACATAGGTGGCTGGGGATTGCTCCCTGGTTCAGGAAAATCCCACATGCCATGGGGCAACTAAGCCTATGCCCCACAAGTACTGAAGCCTGCACATTCTAGAGCCCTCATTCTGCAACAAAAGAAGCCACCGCAATGAGAAGCCTGCACACCACAGCTGGAGAATAGCCCCCACCCCACTCACTGCAGGTAGAAAAAGTCCACACGCAGCAACGAAGACCTAGCACAGCCAAATTTTATTTTTAAAAATTAAATTTAATTTTAAAAAGAAAATGTCTTCTAGAAATATAAATGCCACTTTTGCACTTCACTTGCATTTTCTGGTAATTATCCTGGCAGCATCCTTCACAAACATTGACTCTTTGGAAGTTCCTCCCTATTCATTTTCCTATTGTCTCTATGAAAAAGGCAATGGCACCCCACTCCAGTACTCTTGCCTGGCAAATCCCATGGATGGAGGAGCCTGGTAGGCTGCAGTCCATGGGGTCGCTAGGAGTCGGACACGACTGAGCGACTTCACTTTCACTGTTCACTTTCATGCATTGGAGGAGGAAATGGCAACCCACTCCAGTGTTCTTGCCTGGAGAATCCCAGGGATGGGGGAGCCTGGTGAGCTACCGTCTATGGGGTCGCACAGAGTTGGACACAACTGAAGTGACTTAGTAGTAGCAGTCTCTATAGCCTCATCACCCTCCTGTTTCTGAGCCTTTGCTGCTGCTCCCTTTCTGCCATGCTCCATGGCATTTTGCCCAATTACAACATCACCTCTTCTTTAATCACACTAGTAAAAGTGCTTTCTTTATCCCCTCAATATCCATACACTGCCCAATTGTGAAAAGCTTTCTTCCTTCTTTCAGAATTGTGGCTCAGTCAGTAAAGAATCTGCCTGCAATGTGGGAGACCTGGGTTTGATCCCTGGTTTGGGAAGATCCCCTGGAGGAGGGCATGGCAACCCACCCCAGTAGAATTGCCTGGAGAATCCCCATGGACAGAGGAGCTTGGCGGGTTACAGTCCATGGGGTCACAAAGAGTTGGACACAACTGAGCAACTAAGCACACATACAGACAAGCTTCTTGAGAGCAGGATGTATCATTTCATACTATTCAAGTCACATCATAGCATAACTTGTAACAGTGCCTTTTACACTGGGCAAGCAATAGATATTGAAGAATGAGCCATAAGCTCAAAAGATAGCTTCAGGTGGATTAATAAGGGAAGGTAGTGGCAGGAAGCATCTGCTTGCCTCTGTTTAACACTCAGCTTCAGCACTCTTGACTTTCCCCCAGACTTCCATCTCTTTTACCACTTATATATCATGCACATACAGGATGGCATGAGATATGGCTCTGTGCTTCCATTAAGAAGGACAAATGCTAAATGCATCAATAACACATTGCTTCAAGATTCCATTGCACTGTAAATGGATATATAAACAATTGTTCTTTTGCAGTGTACATTTTTTGATGTAGTAAACTATTTCTTCCATTTTGCTGTACACTTCTTACATTTACCCATTACAAAGGGCTTCCTTATGTTTAATATGCACAGTTTTTCTTACATGATTATTTGATAGGCCTATTACCTGATCCATTTATTTGACTGTAGAGGATAATAAATGTCCTTTAAAAAGAAAGTTATTTTGCATTCAAGAAGCTTAAAAATCTGTTTTGAGGAGGGAGTATATAGCATATTGACATATAGTTTGGGGATGAGTTTGATGAAATGAACTATTTAAAAATCATTTTGTGACAAATTATTGAAGATTTTGTAATTTTAAAAGGACTTAGAAGTCTTTTAAAATTTAACAAGTAAACATACCTCTGTAAATATGAAACTTATATGGGGATATATTTTTGAATATTAGAAATTATACATTCATGTATATTTTTTTCTTAAGAAATATTAGTGGTTTATTCTTTAATTAAAATGAATTATGGCTTTCATTCCTTTTTTTTTCCTGAATCTACAACTTTAAAAAATCTCCAACAGATTTCACTCTCTGAAAGCTAGTCTGTGCCTTGACTAACATCTTACAATCAATTATAACCATCATTTATATTTGGTTTTGCTTTGATTTCATCCTAAATTAAGTTTCCATTTTAATAAGATTGGAGCTTTTGAGGATACAATGAGCTTATAAAATTTACTTTATATTAAAGAAAAGAATTGTATATAAAAGAAAAGAATTGGAGTTTCTGTCTGATATGTTCAATGATTTATCCCAGCACCTGGAATACAGCCTCATATACAGGGGTTGCTCAACAAATATATCAACTGAATGAGTGCCTCCTAATCCCTGTGCTTTACCCCCATGGGGAGGTGGACGGTCAGGAGATCCTAGAAGAGCCAGGCGCTATGCTAAGCAAGTCACACACACCATCTCTTTTAACTATCACAGATGCTTTTGTTGTAGGTGTTATTATCCTTGTTTTACAGATGAAGAGTCAACCATTTAGAAGCTAAGGTGGTCATTCAAAGTAACAGAGCTAATAGACTGCAAGTCAAGATTAAAGCCTTAAAGTGTGCTTGACTGCAAATTCCGGCCTCTTAAAGTTGCCATGTTGCCTTTCTATCCCCAAAGCTTTGCAACTAGAAGGAACTTCAAATGCTTCATTCCCACCCACAGCATGTAACAATATTGAGACTGGCCTGTTACTGGGTCATATCCTAGTATCACTAACCTGTTTGGGTTTAAATCCATCTGAGAAGAGACTACAGACAAGAGTGACATGCAACCTGCAGTTAGAACAGGTGAGAGGCTTGGAAATGTGAGCAGAACCTTGGCCACTGGTTTATGTTAATGTGAACATGTATTATGGCTGTTTCTGACTTGCATTTGAGGGTACTAGATACTAGAGCAATACATCCCAGAACCTCAGAAAATCCATTCATCAACAGATAATATCTTAAAAAAATGTATGTTGTTTCAACTAGGTTCTATGCACTGGTTTGAGGGTTGGATATATAGAAATAAAGATACAAAATTAATTAAGTTGTGGGAAGCTAACATATAGCATGGTGACTATATTTAATAATACAACCTTATATACTTGAAATTTCCTAAGACAGTAGATCTTATCACACACACAAAAGATAACTATGTGAGGTAATGGATATGTTGATTAACTTGATCATGGTAATCATTTCACAATGCAAGTATATATTAAATCCAATCACTCTGTACACCTTAAGCATATACAATTTTATTTGTCAGGTATACCTCAATAAAGCTGAGAAATAAAAAAAAATTTTGCATCATATAGCAAATTCCCACTGACTATCCATTTTGCATATGGTAAAGTATGTTTCCAATCTTCTCTCTCAATTTGTTCCACTCTCTTTCCTGCACTGTGTCCACAAGTCTGTTCTCTTTGTGTCTCCATTGCTGCCCTGGAAATAGTTCATAAGTACCATCTTTCTAGATTCCATATACATGCTAGTGCTCACTTTTGCCAACATCTATGGTCAGGAAGCAACAGTTAGAACTGGACATGGAATAACAGACTGGTTCCAAATAAGAAAAGGGGTATGTCAAGGCTGTATATTGTCACCCTGCTTATTTAACTTATATGCAGAGTACATCATGAGAAACTCTGGGCTGGAAGAAGCACAAGCTGGAATCAAGATTGCCGGGAGAAATATCAATAACCTCAGATATGCAGATGACACTACCCTTATGGCAGAAAGTGAAGAAGAACTAAAGAGCTTCTTGATGAAAGTGAAAGAGGAGAGTGAAAAAGTTGGCTTAAAACTCAACATTCAGAAAACTAAGATCATGGCATCCAGTCCTGTCACTTTATGGCAAATAGATGGGGAAACAGTGCAAACTTTATTTTTTTGAGCTCCAAAATCATTGCAGATGGTGAATGCAGCCATGAAATTAAAAGATGCTTACTCCTTGGAAGGAAAGTTATGACCAACCTAGACAACATATTAAAAAGCAGAGACATTACTTTGTCAACAAAGGTCTGTCTAGTCAAGGCTATGGCTTTTCCAGTGGTCATGTATGGATGTGAGAGTTGGACTGTAAAGAAAGCTGAGCGCCGAAGAATTGATGCTTTTGAACTGTGGTGTTGGAAAAGACTCTTGAGAGTTCCTTGGACTGCAAGGAGATCCAACCAGTCCATCCTAAAGGAGATCAGTCCTGGGTGTTCATTGGAAGGACTGATGTTGAAGCTGAAACTCCAGTACTTTGGCCACCTGATGTCAAGAGCTGACTCATTTGAAAAGACCCTGATGCTGGGAAAGATTGAGGGCAGGAGGAGAAGGGAATGACAGAGGATGAGATGGTTGGATGGCATCAGCAACTCAATGGACATGAGTTTGAGTGGACTCTGGGAGTAGGTGATGGACAGGGAGGCCTGATGTGCTGCGGTTCATGGGGTTACTAAGAGTCAGACATGACTGAGCGACTGAACTGAACTGAACTGATACTTTTACTATCCACATTTTCCACAATTTATAGGCCAACAAAGGTCCATATAGTCAAAGGTATGATTTTTCCAGGAGTCATGTATGGATGTGAGAGTTGGACCTAAAGAAGGCTGAGTGCAAAGAAATGATGCTTTTGAACTGTGGTGCTGAAGAATACTCCTGAGAGTCCCTTGGATAGCAAGGAGGTCAAGCCAGTCAGTCCTAAAGGAAATCAACCCTGAATATTCATTGGAAGGACTGACTAGTGCTGAAACTGAAACTCCAATACTTTGGTCACCTGATTTGAAGAACCAACACCCTGATGCTGGGAAAGATTGAGGGCAAGAGGGGAAGGGGGCAACAGAGGATGAGATGGCTGAATGGCATCACTGACTCAACAGACATGAGTTTGAGCAAACTCAGGGAGATAGTGAAGGATAGGGAAGCCCGGCATGCTGCAGTTCATGGGTTGCAAAGAGTCAGACACAACTTAGCAACTCAACAACAATAGGCAAATTGAGTCTTAGAGACAGCAGGTGATGGCTTACATCCCCTAAGTAAATAGTGGAAAATCCATGCATTTCAGGCTTTAACAATTTTATTCTAGCCCATCAGGGAAGAGGAGGTTCTTTCAGTAGAAGGTTCACAGAAGAACTGACCATGAACTGTATCTTTGATCCTATTTCTGATTGGTACTGTTGCCCAGATTGCCTTCTCATCCTAGCCTCAGTTTAACATGTACTGCTTGAGTCTAAAACAAATTAGCTACATGGCTTTCTTTCTCCCTTTTCAGAAACTAGTTCCATAAATAAGGCTTTCCTCTATCACACTGCTCAACTATAGCTTATTCTTAATAGCCTCCACTTTTCCTTGCTAGTGACTTAAAGGTTGCCAGTAATTACCCATCCGCTGTTTAGACACATGGCCCTAGAAGCTGATTTGGAGTTCTATTTGTTACATTAGGAAAATTCTATGGTACAGTAACATGAATGACAGAACCAGTATGCATTCATAGGATGATTAGGTTATGCAGAGAAGGAGTTTACCCTTCCTTCTGAAATTATTCTGCTTTTTCATGGCATTTAGAACCCAAACAGAATCATTCCTTCTCTAAATGCACCATCTAAAGACCATCTCAGATACTTTTTCTATTAATTAAGAAAAGAACTGCTTGACATGCAAACACTAGAAGCTGCCTCTCCCCAGGCAGGCCTGTTACATTCATGAAGTGCTTCCTGAAGGCTTCTTAGATTTGCAGAGACTAGGAAAGGAATTGTTTGGTCTGTCCATCACTGCGACTCCCCTTAATTGTTATTTGTATTATTCCTCAAGGGTTTCACTCCCTACAGTTTCTGTGACAGTACTGATATTATAATGTACGTAGCAACTATTTTCTAAGAGTCTGAGGGTGCCATGTATAAGGTCTATTACAATTCCTCCCAACAGGTGCTGAAACGCTACAAACTAAACAGAATGTCCTTACCACAGCTTGCATAAGTTAGGAAAGGATATCATCTGCAAGGAAAAGCTGCTGGTTCTATTTTGCCTTCATTATTTTGAACACTACACCTGCCCTGCTATATTCAGGGTTAGATCTTTGCATAGGCAGAGTTAGTGACCACCTACACAGTGTTCTGAGACACACAGAAATGATCATCGTGTTGCAAACATATCCCCATTAGGTACCTGATGTTCCACTTTCCTGTTTCTGCACTCTAGCCAGGAGAAGTATGAATGGTTAAAACATCAAGAAAATGGGGGAGCTGTCCATAGGGAATTCCTACGAAACGAGTCTGTTACTTCTCCAATTAATATAGTAGAAGGTTTGGGGGTAGTGGATTAAACAAATAGATCTTTTTCAGTTTTGAAGCAGTGAAAATTTTGATCAAGGAAATTTCTATGTGGGAAAGTAAACTCCAACCTGTTTTTAGTTGATGTGCTGATATGATGACACCACCATGGAAGGTTTAGATCTAGGAGTTTCCAACTTTAGAGAGGATCCAACTCCTGTAGAGACTGAAAAATCATTGATACTTGGTCCTCACCTCCTGTTGTTTTCACAAGTAGATGAGGGGTGACTTGTGAAAAACCTCATTTTTTAACAAACACCCAGGTGATTCTGAAAGATCATTCTGGTCCAGAATCACTCCTTGATAAATGATGTTAAGGGATAATAAACCAAGAAACTGGTGATAGAGGCCAGAAGGAAAAAACAAGTCTCTGCAGTGTTTTCCAGGCCAGTCTTGGTAACATGATCTTTGATTTAAACTGACCCTATATTCTTGCTCACTGAAACACCATGCACACAGCATAATTTTTCATTTCTGTGAAATATTTTTCCGAGCTAATCACCTGCTCCTTTATGACTTTTCTGTTTGTTCTCTTATCTCTCTGTCTTTTAGATTTCTGTATCTTGAGAGAATTTCTGGTTTTTCAAGTAAATGAATCTTGAGTTCTCTTTTCTCCTTCTGAGAAATTGACTTTTTGTTTAATTTTTATCTCAGTTCTCTCTACTGTTTTTAGAAGTACCCATCTCCTATCCATGATCTCTGGTAAGAAACTACCTATTCCAACTCTGAGCTCATTGGGAACTTTACAGTGAAGGGTGAGAGCTTAACATAAACAGTCAAGTCCAGATAAATAAAAATTGGAAGGAAACTAAGAAACACATATTTTTAAGACTATCTTATCTTAGAACTGCCTTCCTAATTTTCTCTTGCTTGGGCTAACTTTTAACGATTAGTTGTATTTCTTTAGAGCATATGAAACCTGGTGCATATGAAAACTGGTGCAGCAAAGCTGGTCCTGCCCCATTCTGAGTTCCAAAAAATGTTAATCTGGAATTTTCAAATGTATATGTACAACTGACACATGTAAAACCCACAATCACAATCCATATATATCACAATATTTATTCTATTGACTATTTCATTCTTATACTGGTATTTTCTGTATCCAAAAATACAACTCTGTGTTTTAAAATTTAAGAATATTGCTATTACTTTAACTTCTCTTATTTTGATTGGCTGCAGATATCTAGGGTGTCTCTCCCAATAGCTGAAATCCTGCTTACTGAATCTATACATTTAAATGTCTCCATGGCATTGATTTCTGGGAGAAACCACCACTTAAAAGCTGAAAATATATCTTGTTCATTTATTTTATTAATTTATCCTTTAATAAAAAGTATTTAAGGATCTCCTCTTATGGGTCCAGGCACTGTGTTTAGAGGGTAGGGATTCAATGGAGAATGAACAAGCAGATTGACTTGGAACTTATAAACTATTATGGCAGAAAGATGACAGATACACAGTTACACAAAGCAATTATTTAAATAATTGCCCAATGCTAAAGGAATCTTGAAATTCAATAAAAATATCATTTCCATTTTATATTTTCCAATCAGAATACATGTCTTCTCTCTCTTAAAAATAAAAATAATTTTAATACAAGCTAAAGAACGGCATGCTTTCTTCTTCAGAGAAACATGCATAAGCCATTGAGTTAAAAATATGTATCTCAAGTCTCTAGCCTAGAGATAAACTCTTGACAGTTCAAAGCTTGAGATTCTATAATAAAGTGTGTGTGAAGAGGCTAGGTGGATAGCCACTGGATTTAATTCTCTTCATTGGGGGTTAAAAACAAAACAAACAAACAAACAAAAAAACGTTAATTTTGGCTCCAGAATTACCATTTGGAACCAGAGGCAAAGTATGTGATGCTTTTGGAAGATTGAACAAGAAAGTGCTTATAGCTATTTGCTGCTTGCACAATGTCCTTCACTGTCTGGGCATGGAGAAGCTAGCCACTGCATCTCAACCAGAACCTGTCTTGAGTTTAGAAACCAAATCACATACTTTGACATTCCCTCAAAGCTGAGATAAAGCTTTAGGTTTGAGTAATAGGAAATGAGTTGATATTCTTTAAAAAAAAAAAAAGACTGAAAATGTAAGATATATTTCAGTCTTGTTTTGCAATAAAAATAGCCCTATTCTATCACTCTTTTTGCAGAACAATAATTCTTAATGAAAGACAAAGAGATGTTATCTTTTAAATAGAAGCTTATGTAATTTTTGATTCTTTCACATATAAGCTTTTTGAAACGAAAAAAAAAAGTCATGTTAACCTTGATGGCATCAAAAAAGTGATAAACTGAAAGCATAATTAACTTTGTTCTTTTAACATAATGTGGTTGCTTTGATAGGTGCTAGCTTACTAGCATCTCCACAGGCCACTTTCTTTCTCAGTATGCACAGATGAATAAAGAGATTAAACAATTTTTGTGACCTACAATAAGGTCAAACTTTAATTATTATGCTAATTTCATGCTCTGGATTCATAGGTTTACTACTTCCCTGCTAGTTAATAAAACAGACTTGGAAACATTATCTGGGATATAAGGAGGGGGACCCTCCCATACCTTAAAATACTCTGTTTAAACAGATGTGAAGGTCAGTAGAAAGGATTTTTTATTTTATTATTGACTTCCAGTCCTCTAACTGATAAGTCCCAATTAGAATCAATCTATTTAGTGCAGTTACATCTCAATTGTCTAGATTATTCCAAGGAACCGTTTTTTATGAAACATTTGTACTAGTTAAATACTCTGTCAGATCAAATAATTGATCTATTGGCAATCTTCTCAACTGATCAAATAGGCTAGAATGAATTAAAGAAGCAAAATGCTCACCACTTAAAGTCAGAAACGCAGCTGTTTTGCTCTCTTCCAACTAATTCTGCAAAAGATTTTGAGTTCCATATTGGTAAAGTCACAATCTATAAAAACCCAGTATATAGCAAAGGAAATTGATTTTACTATATTTTTAGAAGTCTATATAATCAAAGTGAAAGTGTTATTTACTCAGTTGTGTCCGACTCTTTGCGACCCCATGGACTGACTATAGCCTGCCAGGCTCCTCTGTCCATGAAATTCTCCAGGCAAGAATACTTGGTTACCAAGTATGGTTACCAAGTATGGTTACAAACAATGCCTAGGTTATCATTTCCTTCTCCAGGGAATCTTCCCAACCCAGAGACTGAATCCAGCCCTCCTGCATGAAGGAAGATTCTTTACCATCTGAGTCATCAGGGAAGCCCTCCTGTATAATCAAACTCCTTTCTAATAATAGTTAAGGATTATATAAACTCAAAATATTTTTGGCTGGATCACATAGTTTAAAATCAGGACCCTAGTAGTATACCCACTGCAAAAGGATAAAGACCTGGATTCTATTTGTTGTTCTTCCAGTAATTAACTAAATGTCCTCTCTCTTTTTTAAAAACAGCTCCCTGAGATACAGTTGATGTTCAGCTAACTCTACATATTAAAATGTATAATTTCACAAGTTTTGATATATGCAATACACCTATGAAACTATCATTAGAGTTAAGGTAGTGAATGTACTCATAACCCTGTAAGTTTTCTTGTTACAAAGGTATAACCCCTTCTACTTATCCTCCAGACAACAGGCTTCTGTCACTATATATTACTTACATTTTCTAGAATTTAATGCTATTGAGGTAATATTGTATATAGCTTTTTTGTTTCAAATCTAGCCTCTGTCACTGTGTCAGCTTGACTGGCCTAAGCGATGTCTAGATAGCTGGTAAAATGTTACTTCTGGGTGTGTCTGTGAGGGTATTTCCAGAGAGAATAGCATTTGAATCTGAAGACTGAGTAAAGAAGACCTGCCCTCACCAGGGTATGCAAGTGGGTATGAACTTTTGAGGCCTTCAAACAGAGGAAGGGTGAGTTTTTTGGTTTTTTTTTTTTTCTCTTCTTGAACTAGTATATTTCTTCTTCCTCTGCCCTCAGACACTGGAACCCCTGGTTCTCAGGCTCAGACTGAATTATATCACAAGTTTTCCCGGTTCTCTAACTTACAGATGGCAGATTGTGACATATCTTAGCCTCTATAATTGTGTCAGCCATTCCCATACTAAATCTGCTCATATATCTGTATCTATGTGTGTATGTGAGTCACTCAGTCATGTCTGACTCTATGCAACCCCAAGGGTTGTAGCCCACCTGGTTTTCTCTGTCCATGGGATTCTCCAGGCAAGAATACTGGAGTGGATTGCCATGCCCTACTCCAATCTGTATTTATAACTATAGCCTATTGGTTCTTTTTCTCTGGCAACTACTAACTAATACAGTCACTGGAATAATTATTTAGAGATTCATCCTAGTTTTTATGTTCATCAAAGGTCAATTTCTTTTCAATATTACTCAGCCATATAAAGAATGAAATAATACCATTTGCAGCAACATAGACACAACTAGAGATTATCATACCTAGTAAAGTAAGTCAGAAAGAGAAAGACAGGCATCATATGATATCACTTTTATGTGGAATCTAAATATGGCACAGATGAACCTATCTATGGAACAGATACAGAATGACGTACATAGAGAAGAGATTGGTAGTTGCCAAGGGGGAGGGCGTTGCTGGGGGGATGGAATGGGAGCCTGGGGTTAGTAGATGTAAGCTTTTATACACAGAATGGATAAACAACAAGGTCCTACTGTAAAGCACAGAGAACTATATTCAATATCCTACGACAGGGAATTTCCTGGTGGCACAATCGATAAGAGTTGCCTATCAATGCAGGGAACATAGGTTCAATCTCTGGTCCAGGAAGATTTCACAAGCCCTGGAACAACTCAGTCCATAGGCCATAACTCCTGAGCCTGCAGTGCTCTAGGGTCCACAAACCACGACTACTGAGTCCACATATTTCAACTACTGAAGCCTGCATGCCTGTAGCTTGTGCTCCACAACAAGAGAAGCCATTACAAGAAGCCCATGCAGCACAAGAAAGGGCAGCCTCTGCTATCTGCAATTAAAGAGAGCTGCACAAAGCAACAAAGACCCAGCACAGCCAGAAAAGGATGTATATATATATATACCTCCTATGATAAACCATCTGGAGGAGGAAATGGCAACCCACTCCAGTATTCTTGCCTGAAGAATCCCATGGACAAGGGAGCCTTGCAGGCTGCAGTCCACGGGGTTGCAAAGAGTCAGACACAGCTTAGCAACTACACACACAGATGATAAACCATAATGGAAAATAATATTTTAAAAGTATGTATATGTATAAGTGAATCACTTTACTGTACAGCAAAAATTAACATTATAAATCAACTATATGTCAATCAAAAAAAGTCAATTCCTTTTCATTGCTTAATACTATTTCATTATATGGCTATATCCCAATTTGTTTATCCATCCACCATAGATAGATATTTTGGCTGTTTCTAGTTTTTGTCTCTTACAATTAAAGTGGTTATGAACATTCAATCACAAGCGATTGTACTAAAGTAAGCTTTCATTTCTCTTGAAAAAATACTGGGGAGTGGAGAGGCTGAACTATATGGTATGTATATGTTTAACTTCTTAAAAATCTGCCAAAGTATTTTCCAAAGTGCTTTCACTATTTTGCATTCTCATCAGCAGTGTTGTGAGAGTTCCAGTTCTTCTATGAGCTTGCCAACACTTGGCAGTGGCATGATAATATATGCCTTATCTGCTTCACTGGAATAAATGATTGTGTTGGGGTTATTTACAAGACGGATATTTTATTTTGAAATTATGTTTACATGTTAGACACTTAGGTTTCCTCTGTTATCTGAAAGTAGATCATTCCTATGAAAACTCAACAAAGTAGAAACGGTGTCAGTTGAAGAAGCTATCACCTTACAACACAGCTGGCTCATGGATGCATAGAATAAAAAGATATATATCACACAGATCCTCACAGACACAGTACAAAGCTATAGCATCTAGATGCTGACATGCTGAATGTAGTTTCTGGGAAGGAGCTTGCCCGGTGCCACTCTCCCTGCCCAGATATCCTTGCCTCTGTTATCAGTTCACTGCAAAACAAATGCTGAACGTGATTTTCACTTCTTACCTTTTCTTCTAAAAGTGAAAATCCTTTTCAGATTTTTTTTTTTCAGGTAGCAAAATCATGTACTATTGTAGGTCTTTTCTATAAATAAGATAGTATAAAGCAAACCTTCAAAAACTAGGGGATACCTGCACTTTTTTTTGCTCCTCTTTGCATTACTCTTGAATAAATCTTATTTTCCAATCAGAAAAATAGGTGCAATAAGGAACCTTGAGCTGATTAGGGCTAAAATCATTCATTTGGAAAGACAAAAAGGTAAAGCACATTATGAATCTCCCAAACATTAAGTTAAAAATAAAAGGCTATAAATAAAAGTAGCACATTCCTAGATAAAAAAATAAAAGGCTAGATCATTCAGAATAAATTTTTCAGCCTAAAGAATAATCAGAACTGCTTCAAGTATCAATGGTAGTAGTGGCTGTGATATTTTAGACCTACTGCGCCAGCACCCTAGGCCAAAAATGCAAACAGTATCCAAGTTTCAGAGCATAAGACAATGGTTTGATTTATTTATGTATTTATCTTGTGTGTGTGTGAAGAGCATTTAATAGACTTATAGATTCTAGGTTTAGAAAGTATGTGAGTGGCATGGTGAGGGTATATGAAAAAGAAGGCTGTGTCGGTAGTGTAAAATGACGTTATTTTTAAATAGCTAAAAAAAATTGATTTACTTTCATATGATTTAGCTTGTTTAATATTCTTTCATTCTCCAAAAGCAAATGGGATTTAAAAAAATTATTTATTTATTTTTAATTGAAGGATAACTGCTTTACAATATTGTGTAGGTTTCTGCTATATATCAAATTCAATCAGCCCTAGGTATATGCATCCCCTCCCTCTTGAACCTCTATCCCACGTCCCACCCCACCCCACCCCTCTAGGTTGTCAGAGAGCACCGGTTTGAGCTCCCTGCATCATACAGCAGATTTCCATTGGCTATCTAATTTTACTTATGGTAATATATATGCTTCAGCAATTGGAATAGTTTAACCAATTATAAATTTGTGCTTTTATTCTACAGGCTAAAAATATATATGCATATATATTTCATATACACACACACACACATATGTGCGTGAAATACAGAAAAATCCAGAAAGAATTAAGACAAGTTATTTCTTTTTGGATATTTAAATCTATCAGGTAAACAGCACTTTTCTTTATCTGATGACCCATCTTAATTGCATGTTATCAACATAGTTTCCCATTCATCAGGGACAATTTCATAATTTCCATCTTCGGAGAAGTAAAATAACAGCATTCTCTCCTATTAACGTCTAGGAGAATGTTACAAATAGCACTGGGTGAGTGAAGGGCTTCAAATTTTTAGATGGACATAATATTGGTTATACACTTTCACAGAAGAAGGAAGATATTTTTAGTTTTTTTCAATGTTTCAACTGCCACAAAATAAACTGCATTTTATAAGCACTGATATATTCATAGAGCTAGTGGCTATTTTGCTAATTTTTAAGAATGAGGATCGAATGTCATATAAACAGGATAATCAAGAGAAGTGCGCTGAGGTACATCTAAGCTCTGAATTCCCCCCTCATATTCATTTTGCATTACTCAGCTCACATTTTAATATCTCTGAGAATCTTTCCTTGTTACTTCTTGCTATAAATGTTATTTTCCTTCTTTAAACCATTGTATTCTTTCTAATCTTCTTCATGAATATATCTCAGTGTCATCCCTGGATGTTGTTTAGTTGCTAAGTTGTGTCTGACTCTTTTGCAACTCCATAGACTGTAGACGGCCAGGCTCCTCTGTCCATGAGATTTCCCAGGCAAGAATACTGGAGTGGGTGGCCATGTCCTTCTCCAGGGGATCTCCCTGACACAAGGATCAAACCTGCATCTCCTGCATTGGCAGTTGTATTCATTACCACTGAGTCACCAGGGATGCCCTGGTGTCATCAGTAACTGCTCTCATATTCCTAGCTATTACTGCATTTCTGCATATCTTACCTGTACAACTACATTAAAAGTTTCCAGAGTTTTGAAATCATATTCTAAATTAGTTGTGTCCCATTCACAATGTTTATTATCATCTTTGTCATTATTTATACAAAATTTTTCAGAAAAAAACATAGTTTTCAAAATATCTTTACATTTTATATAGTCTCTGGTATTACAAAATGCCTTGAACCAAGTAAGAATGCAAATATGCAAGAATCTAATGACAGTTTATCCTTGAGTAGTAAGATATCTTTTAGGGAAAAAAGGGAAATGCAAAGAATTCTGGATGGAATTTTAGTCCTGTTAGTTAACACAACATCTAACACTTCAATTTCCTTCTTTTTCAACTGAGAGCTCTCTTTACTGTTATCTGGGGTCGTGTGTGATTTGTCAATTCAGTGTCTTGTTGGTGTTTTCATTGAGGACACTCTATAAGCTACGTAGGGCAATAAAATAGAGAAATAAAGTGTTTGTCTCAAGCACTCCCTTGCTTAAACAGTGCTCTTTTGTTTTGTGCTTAAGTGGATGACTCACAAGCTGAAAAATAGAATCAATATGTGGACAATTTTTCTTAACAATCTTTAGGGCTTCCCTGGTGGCTCAGATGGTTAAGAATTTGCCTGCAATACAGGAGATCCAGGTTTGATCCCTGAGTTGGGAAGATCCACGGAGAAGGGAATAGCTACCCACTCCAGTATTCTTGCCTGGAGAATTCCATGAACAGAGGAGCCAGGCGGGTTATAGTCAATGGGATTGCAAAGAGCTGGACATGACTGAGCAATTAACACTTTGACTTTCACTTACAATCTACAAACTTATTAAAGCACTACTGTAGGATATCCTCAATTCAAATACCGGTATCTTTCAAAATTAACACAAAAAGAGTTAATTGCATAGCATGCATCAGGGAAGAGAAAATACTGCCTACAGGATTTGAGAAGATATATTGCCTTGCAATCACCCTATGCAATTAATTGGTGCAGTGAGCTGGGCTGTACCGAAAACTGGACAGTGGTGCTGTGATATCAATATCTTTGTCCTGGAGCAGCTGGGTAAACGAGGGGAAAACAACTTCCTATTTATTTCAATGTGCCATTCAAACATCATCATTTTCTTGGGCATCCTGATGTGAAAAAGGTTGGAAAGCATAGAGAGCATTGATAGTGCAGGGATTTATCATCATCCTGGCAACAGGACATGCTTATCATTGGTTTCATACTTTAGAATTCTATCAGCATGAAATAGAAATTTCTGGAGGGAGTTTCATAATGAAGAGTTTTTTTGAGGGTGAGAGAAAGGAAGGAGGAGGTAAACAGGAGAAAGATCAAATAAAAAAATATTTGGGTCTTGTGGAATGACTCATATGCTGATGCTCTCATCCACACATTAAAATAAAATTGGTTCCATGTGGATCCCAGCAGCTATTGCTGGAAAAGCAAAGACAGAAAAAGAAGGGACGATTCCTATGCTGGGAGTGCTGACTCTTGTTGAGAGGCCATGATAGATTCAAACATAAGGGTACCACTGCATGCAGGAAGTGCAAGTGGAGTTTTTTAGTGTAGAAATAGAGATTGCTGTGGACTGTGATGGTTTGGGGATGCAAGATGTCCAGGTGACGGATGTAATAGGGTGTGTGGGAACAGAGGAGAAAGGAAGTTAAGCAGGAAAGTGGGAAGGAGGGAGTGGTGGCCATCAGGAAAGAGAGTTCAGTTCTGTTCAGTTCAGTTTAGTTCAGTTCAGATGCTCAGTCCTGTCCGACTCTGCAACCCCATGGACTGCAGCATGCTAGAATCCCCTGTCCATCAGCAACCCCCAGAACTTGCTCAAACACATGTCCATCGAATCAGTGATGCCATCCAACCATCTCATCCTCTGTCATCCCCTTCTCCTCCTGCCTTCAATCTTTCCCAATATCAGGGTCTTTTCCAATGAGTCAGTTCCTTGCATCAGGTGGCCAAAGTATTGGAGTTTCAGCTTCAGCATCAGTCCTTCCAATGAATATTCAGTTCTGATTTCCTTTAGGATTGACTGGTTTGATCTCCTTGTAGACTCTCAAGTGGAGTCCAGCTAATCTGGAAAAGGGCTCACCCAGAGATATGGTGAGAAATAGATGTTGGTGAGCTGTTAGCTCCTAAAAGACAGGCCTAATCTCACTCCCTTTGTACTCCAGTGACAGCCATGGGATTTGGAACACAGCAGAGTGTAGATGTTTATTAAATGAAGTAGTGACAAGACATTTGAATTTTTTGCCAGATTAGGGAGATTAAGCTTTATCTTATTTAAGGCTGTGAAAAATCCCTGAAAGATTTCAGATAAAATTTCTTTTCTGAAATCATCATCTTAATAGAAATAAAGAATGATATCAAAAATAAAACTAAATTATCTTTTCATAGGATATTTTAAACTTGATAGGATTTGTCCACCATCATCATTCATTGCCCTCACTTGGAGATATAATGTAACTGTTAAATAATCATTTAATTAGGGTGAAGACATTTGACAATAAATCTATAGCAAGTTTCATGATAGTTATTTTGGATAATAATGCCACTTGATTTAACTACTATATAACAATGCACTTCTGATATATTTTTAAAATTTCCATCCCCTATCCATCATCAAATTTACCAGCATGGTTTTCCAGTGTAGACTCAATGTAAATTAATAGAGGAACCTCAGTTTATAAACAGAAAAACCAACACAAATAGTGATTTCACAGAAAAGCATACTGGCTGCTGGGAGTTTACTCAAATACACTAAATTAACCAGACCTCAGTTTAGAACTTTTTACAAAAGGGCTGCTGCTACCACAATTCTCAAGGCTGTTTCAAAAGGGAAAAATAATGTGAAAATCAAATTTTCAACACATAATCTTGTTCTACTCAAAATTTTAAGAATAATTTTGTACATATATAGTCAGCATTGCCTTAATGAATTCAACTATTATTTTTTTTAATTTATCCTATGTTAGTGTATTTATTGAGGCAAAACTGTAATTTTAACAAGAGTACTGCAACATAAATCAAAGAATAAATACAGGTGTTTTATGACTATTCAATAGGACTTCCCTGGTGGCTCAGACGGTAAAGTGTCTGTCTACAATGAGGGATACCCGGGTTCGATCCCTGGGTCAGGAAGATCCGCTGGAGAAGGAAATGGCACCCCACTCCAGTACTATTGCCTGGAAAACCCCATGGACAGAGGAGCCTAGTAGGCTACAGTCCATGGGGTCGCAAAGAGACACGACTGAGCGACTTCACTTACTTAACACTTATGACTATTCAACTCCTAAATGTTGGTTTGAGATGAGAAAACATCAGGCATGTTCTATAAATTTTCTATAAAATTATGTAGGAAGATGTTCATATTTGAATATTAACTAATTACTCCTTTATCATTAAAAAAAGGAGATTAAAATTTTTACAAGGGCTTTTCCAAATTTTTAATGCTATATATATATATATTTCCATTATATTAATAATATATTTTAATGATATGGGTATTGATTTTTGTTTTTACTATAAGGTAGGACACAATATCGGAGAAGGCAATGATACCCCACTCCAGTACTCTTTCCTGGAAAATCCCATGGACGGAGGAGCCCGGGAGGCTGCAGTCCATGGGGTTGCTAAGAGTCCGGCACGACTGAGCAACTTCCCTTTCACTTTTCACTTTCATGCATTGGAGAAGGAAATGGCAACCCATTCCAGTATTCTTGCCTGGAGAATCCCAGGGACAGAGGAGCCTGGTGGGCTGCCGTTTATGGTTTCACACAAAGTCGGACACGACTGAAGCGACTTAGCAGTAGCAGCAGCAGCAGGACACAATATAAAAATAATGATTTTTTAAAATTTGGAAATAATTTTAGACATACAGAAAAACTGCAAAGATAATACAGAGAAAGATCATGTTCTGTTCACTCAACTTTACTTAACATTAATATCTTATACTATCATAGGACTGTTAGCAAAAGAAAAATAACATTTGCTCAGTATGCTTGACCAAATTACACACTTTATAGGATTCCACCAGTTTTTCCAAAAATATCTTTATTTTGTCCCAGAACCCAATCCAGTCTCCCACCTTGTTGTGTTTCCTAGTCCCCTTAGGTGGACCAAGGATCCTGATTTGTGAAGAGTACTGATCACTTAATTTGTAGATCATTCTTCAAGTTGGATTTGCCTGATGTCGTCTCATGATTAGACTGAAGTTAGGAATTTTATCTATAATATTTCAGAAGTGATATGCCCTTCTCAGTGTATTATAACTTATCTGCTTTAACAGTATATTTTTTCATAATTCAAAATGTATAACTGAAACATATCTAAAAAGACCTGATTGCTAAAAATCTTAGATTTATTTTCTTTCTTTTTAAAAATTTTTCCTGACAATGCAAACAAATCTTGGGGAATTTCTTGCGAGCATAAAACTTTTTAGGTTGCTATAGAAACCAAGTAATGATAGAAAAAATACTTTATATTCTGCATATTGTATAAGAAAACAATAGATTCTTTCAGTTTTTAATCTATTTGGCTACTTGCACAGAAAACAATATTTCATTTATTCTCCCATTTTCTAACCAAAATTTAGATTCTCTGGCTGCTGAAAACAGTAAAATGATATCAGTTCAGTTCAGTCACTCAGTCATGGCCAACTCTTTGTGACCCCATGGACTGCAGCATTCCAGGCCTCCCTGTCCATCACCAACTCCCGGAGCTTACTCAAACTCATGTCCATTGAGTCAGTGATGCCATCCAGCCATCTCATCCTCTGTTGTCCCCTTCTTCTACTGCCCTCAATCCTTCTCAGCATCAGAGTCTTTTCCAATGAGTCAGCTCTTTGCATCAGGTAGCCAAAGTATTGGTGTTTCAGCTTCAGCATCAAGTCCTTCCAATGAACACCCAGGACTGATTTCCTTTAGGATGGACTGGTTGGATCTCCTTGCTGTCCAAGGGGCTCTCAAGAGTCTTCTCCAACACCACAGTTCAAAAGCATCAATTCTTTGGCACTCAGCTTTCTTTATAGTCCAACTATCACATCCATACATGACCACTGGAAAGCTTTGACTAGACAGATTTTTGTTATCAAAGTAATGTCTCTGCTTTTCAATATGCTAAGTTGTTCATAACTTTTCTTCCAAGGAGTAAGCGTCTTTTAATTTCATGGCTGCAGTCACCATCTGCAGTGATTTTGGAGACAAAAAAATAAAGTTTGCCACTGTTTCCACTGTTTCCCCATCTATTTCCCATGAACTGATGGGACCAGATGCCATGATCTTCATTTTCCGAATGTTGAGTTTTAAGCCAACTTTTTCACTCTCCTCTTTCACTTTCATCAAGATGCGCTTTAGTTTTTCACATTCTTCCATAAGGTTGGTGTCATCTGCATATCTGAGATTATTGATATTTCTCCTGGCAATCTTGATTTCAGCTTCATCCAGCCCAGCATTTTGCATGATGTACTCTGCATATAAGTTAAATAAGCAGGGTGACAATATACAGCCTTGATGTACTCATTTCCAGATTTGGAACCAGTCTGTTTTTCCATGTCCAGTTCTAACTGTTGCTTCTTGACCTGCATATAGATTTCTTAGGAGGCAGGAAAGGTGGTATGGTATTCCCATCTCTTATGAATTTTCCACTGTTTGTTGCTATATAATTACTTTATATTCTTCTTGATTTATGTTATATAAACAACTTATTATTTTCAAATCATTTCTTTCTCCTGATAATATTCATTACACCAAATTTATTAAGTGTTCACAATGCCTTAAGTCACATAAACCATATTTTGCTTATTGCATGCACATCTTGTAACTAAATATAAGTTATCAATAGTAAGAACCTGCAGTATAATTTGTTATAGAAGAAAGCATGCTGGCCTTGGGGAAAAACTTTTGTATTCCAATATGAAGTTACAATTTAATTACAAAAACAAAGAATGAATGGTTAAATGGAGCTTTGTTAATTCAGCAGTATATTTTAACCATCTATACTTTTTGCTATTTTGTTAAACTTCCAGAATTTTAGCTGCCAGTATACACGTGATAACTCTAGCACAATAAAACTTTGAAGAATGACAATTTTTCATCTGTTTTCTTGCAGGAAGACCCAAATTAAAAAAAATAATAATAATAATGACAGAATGTGCTCATTAGGATTTAAAGTTCTCTTTGTGTGTCTTGTGTTACTCTTACATTTTATCTGATTCTTTGTATTGTTCAGGTTTCTACTTGAATTATAAATATTTAAGTTAGTGACTAACCTAAAATATAAAATACATGTAGATATCAATGAGAATAACATCTCTTTGTGATTATTCATATTACTCATTGATGGATACATTAATTTTGAAAATGTTTTAACCATAATTTGCTATAACAGCCATTAATGTCTACTGACCATTCATAGTGTATCACTGGAATGTAAATAATTTGATTTTCTAACAGCAATGTAAAGTTTTCTTATTGGCTCCTTCTGTCTTGTTGAGCACACTGTTTATTCACTAAGTCATGTCCCAGGGACTGTAGCATGCCACCTCTGTCCGTCCTCTGTCCTTTCTACCACCAACATTAAGCTATACCTTCAACCATTAATGTTAAAAGAAATACAATTCATAGTGCAGTGGAAATTTTCTGTGACTCTTTTTGCTTGTTTTTTAAATTGCAACATAATTACTCAAGTTAATCTATAAACAATGGCTTCATTAAAATGTAACCATACATCTACACTTCTACCTTGCTCTTTAACTGCTATGTTCAAGAGGAGTCATAGGCTTGTTTAACTTGATAATTAATTTTAAACTGAACTTGAATCCCTTGAGGGAGAGCAAAGAATTTGTTACAGAGGTCTTAAAACAAGAAATGTGGAAATTCAGTGTTTCAGACATCCACTCTGAAGTTTTGCTTTCCTCCTCATTTCAGTTTTCTTTTGAGTAAAATGTGAATATCAATAATTTGACTAATAGAAATTCAAAAAAATTCATTAAGTGAAACTAAAATGGTATGCAGTTGAATTTCCCAGCTGTCATGGATAAATCCTATACTGTCTACATTGTACTTATTTAAAAAGTGGTTGGCTTATTATCATTTAAGTTTATTAAATATATTTTAGATGGCTGTATTCAATTAAACTTTTTCATGAGGGCCCCTGAAATAGAAGAACACTTGTGAAAAACATCATATTAAACCAAACATGCTTTTGTAAGCATCATTATGTATTTATAATCCAAACATTGTTATATTTGCAAAGCAACACATTTAGATCACATCTAATATAATGCGATCATCGTTTGGTTCTGGTTTATTAAACTGGAAAATGAATTGCTTATTACTTGATATTTCTTGAACCTATACATATCTGCATACATCACAAAGTAGGCAGTAAGGGTGAGGCAATGTGACTTCTGAAAAAACAAAATGAAGAGAATGCCAATAATTAAAATTAAGAGTAGTTTAGAAACTATGCTAGCTCTTAGCTCTCAGATCTGCCTATTACTGAGGTTAGATGCTTTAAAATACATTTCTGTTATAGATCAGAAGCTTTATTCTGCATGAAAATTCGTAACTAGAAAATTGTTTTCTAGAAAAAAGGACTTGTTGGAAAATGCTAGCATATAAAGAAGTGGTCTCATCCATTCAACTTACTAAACATCTACTGTTTATTAGGGGTTTCCCAAGTGGCATTAGTAGCAAAGAACCTGTCTGCCAATGTAGAAGACACAAGAGACACAGGTTCAATCCCTGTGTCAGGGTCAGGAAGATCCCCTGGAGGAGGAAATGGCAACCCACTCTAGTATTCTTGCCTGGAAAATCCCATGGGTAGAGGAGCCTGGCGGACTACAGTCCACGGGACCACAAAGAGTCGGACACAACTGAAGCGAATGAGCATACACATATTTTATGTAAAGGAAGACACACCTACCAATTATTAGAAACCACAGGTAAATAACTAATTATAATAAAGGAAAATAAAAGCCTTCAGAAAGACGTATACAAGGCACATTGGCACTTAGAGAAGAGTAAGGAACTCTTGGAGATGTGGTCTGAAAAGGAAAAGGTAGAATGGAGGGATCAGCATTCTCTTTAGAGAACACAACAGATGACAGGTGGGCTGAGGCCAAACCAAGGAGACTTTCTGTGCTCTGCCGTGAAGTTTGGCATTTATTCTTAGGCCACAGGAATATATGGAAAGATTTTTAAAATTGGGAGTGACATAATCACATTTGGGCTTTCCTTGTGGCTCAGACAGTAAAGAATCTGCTTGCAATGCAGGAGATCTGGGTTCAATCCCTGGGTTGGGAAGATTCCCTGGAGGAGGACATGGCAACCCACTCAGTATTCTTGCCTGGAGAGTTCCCATGGACTGAGGAGCCTGACGGGCCTACGGGGTTGCAAAGAGTTGGACATGACTGACTGACCCAAGCACAATCACATTTGAGTTTTACTAAATGTGGAAAATGAGAAAGAGACAATGTAGGAGTCAGGGACGTCATCTGGGAAGATATTATAAAGATTCAGCCAAGGAATGACAGGTCTAGCTATAGCAGTGGCATGGAGAAACAGGGAGAGATTGAGAGTATTTTGGAGGGGAAACAGCAGAATTTTGTGATCATTTATACATGTAGATGAGAGGGGTAAAAGCTGAGAATAATTTGCAGGTTTCTGGCTTGGATGAATAGGAGAACATAAAGAAAGAGGGATATATTTTGGAGCAAAGATAATGAGTTTAATTTTAGATGTGCTGAATCTGAAGTAAAAAAGGTTAGCTATGGAAAAAAAGAAATGAAGTAGTCCAGCAGTCCTATAAACCACAAATGCTATTTTGGGAATCAATAGATTTTTTAATTGATTGGCAATACTATTTGCTTCTAACAGTCTGCTTCAGTATTTTGGGCTACTAGTCAATAATAGAAAAACAGACAGATTTCAAGAATGACATAATTTGTTGTGTTAGACTACCACTGCTTTTGAGAAAAGCATAATTTAAATTTATGCTGTTTCAGGAAATTAACTAGGTTTGGCTTGTCTCTATAAGCAGCATAATTAGGAAAAAATAAGCATTTGCATTTGGCCGGTGAAGTGATGATAAACTAGAAGATTGCTTTTGGGACAACAGTGAAATATGTTAACTCAAGCTACTCCAGTGCAACACAGACAAACAATATTTATACATCATCTCAAAAAATTTACCAATTAAACTATGAGTCACTTTTGTTATTAAGGTTACACAAGTTTAAAATTAACATGGCACAAATACACTTTATTTGTGAACTCAAACACACCATTCTTTAAGAAATCTGAATTTTAGGGACTATTGTCAGAGGGATAATAAAAATGAAAAGAAGTGCATTAGCTAAGAATACTGGAGAAGGAAATGGCAACCCGCTCCAGTGTTCTTGCCTGGAGAATCCCAGGGATGGGGGAGCCTGGTGGGCTGCCGTCTATGGGGTCGCGCAGAGTCGGACATGACTGAAATGACTTAGCAGCAGCTAAGAATATTAATAATTAATAAATCAAGTATGTGTCTATGACCTGTATTGTGGTTAGCACTTTATCAAAGGCACCGTGCAGGATAACAAATGAATTAAGAAGCTTGAAATCTATTCAAGAAGACAATATGCATTAATGAAAAAAAGGAAAGTACACAAAATAAGGTGAGATTCCTTAGTAGTAAAGAGTATTAGGTCATAGGATAGACTTGGTTTAATTCTCAGTTCTGCTAATTACGAGCGTTGTGATACTGGGCAAGTTGCCTTCTCTGAGCCTCAATTTTTGTAACTGTACAGAGTGATTCCAAATAAGGAAGGGAGTACATCAAAGCTGTATATTGTCACCCTGCTTATTTAACTTATATGCAGAGTACATCATGAGGAACCCTGGGCTGGATGAAGCACAAGCTGGAATCAAGATTGTCGGGATTAATATCAATAACCTCAGATATGTAGAAGACACCACCCTTATGGCAGAAAGTGAAGAAGAACTAAAGAGCCTCTTGATGAAAGTGAACGAGGAGAGTGAAAAGTTGGCTTAAAACTCAACATTCAGAAAACTAATATCATGGTATCTATTCCCATCAGTTCATGGCAAATAGATGGGGAAACAGTGGAAACAGTGGCAAACTTTTTTTTTTTGTCTCCAAAATCACTGCAGATGGTGACTGCAGCCATGAAATTAAAAGATGCTTATTCCTTGGAAGAAAAGTTATGACCAACCTAGACAGCATATTAAAAAGCAGAGACATTTGCCAACAAAGGTCCATCTAGTCAAAGCTATGGTCTTGCCAGTAGTCATGTATGGATGTGAGAGTTGGACTATAAAGAAAGCTGAGTGCCAAAGAACTGATGCTTTTGAAGTGTGGTGTTGGAGATGACTCTTGAGAGTCCCTTGGACAGCAAGGAGATCCAACCAGTCCATCCTAAAGGAAATCAGTCCTGAATATTCATTGGAAGGACTGATGTTAAAGCTGAAGCTCCAATACTTTGGCCACCTGATGCGAAGAACTGACTCATTTGAAAAGACCCTGATGCTGGGAAAGATTGAGGACAGTAGGAGAAGGAGACAACAGAGCATGAAATGGTTGGATGGCATCACCAACTCAATGGACATGAGTTTGAGTAAACTCTGGGAGTTGGTGATGGACAGAGAGGTCTGGCATGCTGCAGTCCATGGGGCTGCAGAGTTGGGCACAACTGAGCGACTGAACTGAACTGAACTGAACAACATGATACTTTTCCAGTTTTTAAGCGAATTAAAAGAGATAACACATACAACGTGCTTATGGCAGTACACATGCTAACCATTTAGTGTTAGCTTTAATAATAATAATAATTAATATTTTTATACCAATTGAAAACCAATTGTTGAGGATGCATAAGTGCTAAGGAGTTTCAAAAAAGTACAAGTTCAACTTGGCCTGGAGCATTTAGGTTATGTGCTGAGACTTTAAAAGCAAGATAAGTTTTGTGAGGTAAAAAGAGGAAACAAGAATCCTTTATAAGTCCCTGATACAATTCATTCATTCATTCATTCATTTCAAAATTCTGCAAAAAAGCACTGAACAATTATTTGATACTCGGTATGAAAGGCCATGGCATGGCAAGTGTGACTAAAATGAGGGAATGTTTTTGAGAGGAGTGAAACAGAAATAGTGTGGCGCCCTTCATGAATATCAGGGCCAAGGGTAGAACCATCATTTTTTCCTCTCAGCAGAACTTTGCAGGATAAGTATAACAAGCCTTGGAGAAGCACGACAGCTTATGTATCTCCTTCAGTCTTTCCTTTTTGAAACACTCATTAAAAACCGGTGCCTTAGAAATAGTAGATTCTAGGCAGGAAAAAGCACAGGGAACAGTCAGTTTGGGACTTTCCCACAACACTTTTTGTTCTAGCTCTGTGAAGAATCTCATGGTCAGAATTTCAAAGAGTTTTCAATAGCCAATGTATAATTGATACTCTCGTCCAGAATTTAACTTTGGCAATGCCTGTGTACAGGCTATTGAAAGACTGGAATAAGTTAGTTGTAACTCAAGGATACAAGTGTTAGGTTGCCCTTCCTGTTTCCTAACACTCTAAGAAACTCTACTGTATTTCCATCTCTATTGCCAACTCAAGGTTTTTGTGTGAGCACTCAGTTGCAAAGTCTACAGTTTTGACTAAATTTACTGGCCTAATTCAGTCACACAACCAATTTATTTAATTCAATCAGTCTGGTGGACTTGCCACTAAATTATCTTTTACCTCAGCTGGCTGAGTGACTAGACTGGACTTCTGGAAATATATTTTCTGAGCACAGACAAAAGATGATTATTTCTTTGTTAAATCCTGATATCAAAGCTGTAAAAACCTGCATGGAAAAAAGCCTAGTCAAAGACTGTAAATAGATATACCCCTTTTCAGGTCAATATTTAGAAAAGCAGGTTCCCTCTCTCACACTTTTATTTTTAAGCCCACACTTGCTTCATGTACATGGAATAGTCCAAAAGGGGGTTATTATTAATGTTGCCTCTGGTATTTGTACAAATCATCTGCTTCTTTGAAATGCCATCTCAGGGATCATTGTGAATCACAGCTAATATGATATATTCTACAAGCCATATTCCTAAATACATATATATATATATATATATATATATATATAATTCTACCATCTTTTCTAGTACTCCAAATACAATTTTTTAAAATGTCAATTGGTTAAGGGTCTGACACATTATAGGAGCAATTTGCTTCCTTCCTCCAAACTGCTAATGACATTTATTTAAAGCATTTCATTTTTTTTCTGCCCAATGAATCTAATTTTCTCAAGTCACATTAGAAGTATTGCATCTGGTGTTTTATTTGATAGGAAGAGATTTGTGAGGCAAGTTCATCAACACATTATGATCAAGCATTGTTTGGATTAATATAATATGAATACACAAGCCTACATTGCAATTTAAATTTTATTTCACATGCAAGAAAAGTTATTTATAGAACTTAGATGAATTTCCTGGTTTGCTATTGAAAATCTTCAGAAAGTATTCTACTATTCTAAATGACATTCTTGTAAAAATGCACTGCAGCTTTCATAGAAAATACAAATGCTATGTAAAGGTAATTCTTTTCTGAGCATATATTTATTTATACATTTTAACTAGAATCAAGTGTTATGAAGATGTCTTCAACCGTTCACTGACCAGCACTGGCAATTCTTGTTTTCAAATTCTTAGCATATTTTTAATTTGGACCTTTGATGATTTGTTAACACTAGAGCCTCTTTTTCCAGAGAATCTTTTAAATCACATATGGTAATTTTTCCCAACTAAGATTTTTCTTTTCCTACTGCTTTTTGCTAGTACAAAGAATATTCTCTTTTCTTCCATTGTCTGAGCTCATTACTATACAATATGCATGAGATGATGATGATATTTAGGAAAAGAGAGAGAGAGGAAATAGAGGTAGAGGAGCCTGGTGGGCTGCAGTCCATGGGGTCGCTAGGAGTGGGACATGACTGAGCGACTTCACTTTGACTTTTCACTTTCATGCATTGGAGAAGGAAATGGCAACCCACTCCAGTGTTCTTGCCTGGAGAATCCCAGGGACAGTGGAGCCTAGTGGGCTGCCGTCTATGGGGTCGCACAGAGTCAGACACGACTGAAGTGACTTAGCAGCAGCAGCAGCAGCAGAGAAACAAAGTAAGATGATTGAGAAGAGTGGGTTGGCATCCATGAGGTCCATTTGACTGGTTTCAGCTCCTAAAGAGATAGTGCTTAGAGAGATTCAAAGGGGATGTGTGGAGACTATGGGTCACACGGAGAAACATCAGAAATTCAAGTGACAACTGCAGGCCCAGAGTTGGAAAGGAAGCCGTTCTCTACTTGTTACAAATGCAGTGTCACTCTGGAGCCCAGAGGTTGGCAGCTTTGGGGGGATGTGCAGACACATGCTTGGTATGAATTGGAACAGTGGCTACATTGGTATTTTCTTCTTTGCTACGCCTCACAAGCAAGAGAGGATGTAGAAAAGCAGATTCCCGAGGAGGAGTGAAATAATGGTGAATGCCAAATTCGGATTAAAGATACTGGGATAGTTTTTAAGACAGTTTTTAAGCATGACGGGGCAAATGTCTGGGAGGACTCTGGGAGTGTGGGGCAGGGATTGAAGCACTCCCTCACTTCAGTGAGCATGATCGAGTCAGTTAAACAGCTAGGCTACACAGAATCGAAGAAGTGATACTGTCTGTTCTTAACACAGAAGAAGAAACAAAGGTTGAATGACACAGGCAAGGAAGAAAAACTAAAAGTATCTTAGCTCTTCCAGAATCAAGATTGCAGTACAGTTTCATTACTTTGAAATATTACAAACTCCCCAAATCCACTAAAGCTTACATACCATTCATCAAAGTCAACTAGAGATGAGCTGGGATTCCACACTATTGACCACTGGGAATTGATAGTAGTAAGACACTGTGAAATAAACTATTTTATTTGACTTATATGAGCTTCACAAAAATAAAAAAAGGTAAATAAAATGATCTTTATTTACCGATAAAACAATGCATATGAAGAAAATGCATCTTATAAAGTTTAACTGATTTGCCTTGGGTGATACAGTTGCTAAGGACTACAATCAGGACATTTGTTTCCTATTTAACATCCATCTGGTCATATACGCTGTGTTGTCTCTAAACAGGAACTCCCTCAATGTATTTTGCTAAAACTTTAATTTAGGACAGAGTAATGTCACTTCTATTATTTTTCTTAAGTCTACAAATAGTCCAATGAATATAAAATATAATGTCCATGAAGTCTGGATGAATTAACCTAAGGGAGGAAAAAAAGCATTTTCTGAATTTACTTTGATTTTGCTTTTTATCAAATATATTATCTAATCCACTCTAAGTACACTGTAGAGACTTCTGAAGGATTCACTTCTGCTGTGAATAAGCTTTACATTTTGAAAAAAAGGTTTAAAAATAAGTTTTTTTCCCCCTTCAGATGTCAAGAAAATGGACTATAAACATAGGTAAAGTGAAGTTTAAGAGAAAGTTTAAAGAGAAGTTTAAAGAGAAGTTTAAGAGAAACATTGCTATACTGTTGACATAATATCAAATTTATGACTAAAAAAATTTCACTCCACTGGATCCTCCTCGAAGATCTAGAAGACACCAAAATTTTCCATAAAGTAATAGCCTATGGAAAATTACAAAGGATATATCTGGCCTTCCTGAGATGGAAATCATTTTAGCATAGGGAAGAAATTAGCAGATGTGAAAACAGTGTGTTGCAGGAAAAGGTATTTCTTTTTTTTAGTGACTTTAGGCAAAGCTAAGTTAAAACAAAATAATTAAGCATGCAGTGGAAAAAAAGATGATTTGCTGGAATTCCGAGTTATGCCATCAAGTGCTCAAATTGCTGGGCAGCACTGTTAACACATGGCAATCTCAGCTATATCCCACTATACTGAGACCTGCAGGAGGCAGCTGGCCAGCACAACTTACAGCACTTAATTTTCCATTATGACAATAGCAAGAGATAATTTCTTAAAAATACAATTCCATCGTCCATCGTTATATGTAGCCTTGCTTCTTTACCACTGCCTAGGCAAACCCATGGAGAAGGCAATGGCAGCCCACTCCAGTGCTCTTGCCCGGAGAATCCCAGGGACGGCGGAGCCTGGTGGGCTGCTGTCCATGGGGTCGCACAGAGTTGGACACAACTGAAGCGACTTAGCAGCAGCAGCAGCAGCAGCAGGCAAACCCAGGGTACTTATTTCAACAGCCTACAGCCAAGACATTACAAAACAGAAGCTGGTCTCCGGACAACTGGTCTTTACATTATCTGCCATACTTGAAGTGCATGAACACTACAGCAACAGCAACAGTGCAAAAAATGCAGTTCTCTCTGCTTTTTAAAACCAGTTCCTATTTTCCAATGTCTATGAAGCACAGACAACTGGATCAAATGGAAATGGAATGATATTAACCTCTTTTAAGAAAAATGATCAGAACTAAATCCAAGAAACAAAATCATCTCTGATCTGGGTCTTATACTCCTATTTTGGAAGTAAGGGCCAGGCATGGGGCTGAACAGGCCATCCTGCCCTGGAGGACAGGAGCAAAGGAGCTGAAATATAGTAATATATGTGGACACAAAAGAGTACCAAGCCATACAGAAGCATCCTGGAATCAAGGACTTTGACTTGGGCTGACATGAACTAACAGGCACTCAGCAGATTTTTTGTTACAAACATTCCAGTAAAGACTAAATGATATGTATTTTAGTAGAAGTAATAAGAAAAAAATATTGAATACAAAGCACTTCACATTAATCTAGATGCAGTCTTCTAGTACTAATTAATTTCAACCATTCCCCTCCACCCCACCAAGCCATGAAACTTTGGAGGAAAAAGGGAAATAGGAGTTTTTCTTTGCTGAACTATTTGATGGTAATAAATATTACTACTCAGCAGCCATGCCATTTTTATAACTAATCAAAGCAAGTGGTTTGATGTTAAGTCAATGCTGTTAATGTAAATTTGACTTATTGGATGTATCCACATTAACATTATGACTGCATATCTGCATAGTAATTAAAACTGTGTTCTGACACACTGTTTAATCTTGGGCATGGCACTCTGTCTTTCTAAACCTCAAGCAACCTCATCTATAGAGACTGATAATGATATCAACTTACAGAGTTTTTGTGAAGATCAAATGAGCTACCGTATGAAACATAAAGCACAGTTCCTGACCCAGAGCCAATGAATGGTAGCTGTCAGCCATTAAATAAATACAAGCCCTATTAACTTGTAGGTCAGTACACAGTGACAAGGTCACAAGTTTGCATTCCCACCTAAAATTATTTAGTTTCTCTTTCTATGTCCTACAACTGGCTGGCTCATATAGTATGAGAACTGTGTGAGCACCTGTGACCTATGTGAGACCATAAGTATGCCCTCAGTAAACTACCCAGGCAGACGACAATGACTAACATCTTTCTAGCTACAAAGAACCTTACAGCTTTCCCAAGAAAATCTCCTAAACCTTTAACCCATTTACTTATAATACACAACCAAACCATCTTTAAATTGCTCTTATTCACTTACATCATCCAATATGTTCCTATTTTTTAAAAGAAGGTAAGAACTGACTTTCAACACAGAGTGCTGATAATAGTCTCAAAATAGTAGTGCTAAACTTTTTGGCCTATTGAGATGAAATAAGGGAGAAGAAAACTACTAGAAGCTTCATCCCTTGGCTGGAACATGTAAAACACTAAACTTGTGGCATTTTTCAGCATTTAATAATGTTATAGCTTGGTGGCTGTGCAAAGGCAGAAGGGGTCAAACAAAAGCAAGTCATGGTGACATGCAATATTGTTTCATTATCAGGAGATAACACCATCCCACTCCATAGTCTGACATGGATTGCGATTTTCAGTAGCTAGTATATCCAAGGATCTAGCAAGAATCAGCAAAACAGTACATGTCATGTCCTAAGGTCTAGGAAAGGAACAAAAGTAATCTCAGCAATGCAGGAGTAATTTTAAAAGATAAAGCTCATACACACATTTTTATTGGACTAAATAGCTGTATAAACTATAAGATAGAGGAGCAGAGTGATCTCAATACTTTATAATGTAGCTCCATGTATAGTAACACATTTATACACAAGTTTTACATGCATATGCATATATGTCTATATACAGATACAGTTATATAACTACATACTTATAGATCAAGAGCCTACTAAGTGTGGTGTGCTTTAATAATTTAGAGAAGGCAACTTTTAGTTGTTCTGTGTACACTGATTACACTGGAAGGTGTTTAGCCTGAGTTCCTGACTTCCCAGAACATAGATAATAATCAAGAAGCAAATAAAGTATCTGAAAGCTGAAATAGCTATGGCATAATTCCTTCACAGAAGTTTTTCACTTTGCACATGGAAGTGCTCTGTAGAACCTCTTTTGTAATCTATTAGCTTTATCTTTGGCAGGATTCTAAATGGTGTGTTATTTGGCTTTCTAGCCTACAGCAAATCAGAAGCAAACAGTTGCTCTAACCTGGAAGTGGCTTCAATAAGCAGGCATATTGATGATAACAACAAGAAATTGCTCTCCTAATAAGGGAGGAGGATTAAGAAATGAATTATAAAAGATAGATATAGGAATTTAGAAAGCATAGTAGCTTAGCATGAGGGCAGCAGCTTTCCACACCTCAGTAGCCCCACAGGAATTACTGTATTATAGCATAGTACAGGGATTAATGTTCATAATGATGACCTTGTGTTATCAAAAACAGGTTAACTTATGCTAGCAGGTTCTATTCAATAAGGTAGGAAGTGTGTATTGCTTTCAAAATAATAAAATGAAACAGAAAAGTTTTGTTGCACAAAGTGGAAAACATCACTTTTCTGGAAAGTTCATGTTTGTAGAACAATCTTCTCGAATGGCATCAGATAGTTACTATAAGTACCCATTCTATCCATTCTGTGTATCTCATTTCCTGCAATTTTCTATTCCTTTAGTTTATCTAAGTTATCCTCTACTCCTAGCACAGCAAATCTCAACAAACTATAATATAGCATACTAATTAGTACACTTAATTCACACTAATGGCTGAATTATATTATTTTTATTTATTATTGTATTTTCAGACCAATTCTGAAATGTAAATGATAGTTCTAAAGAATTTCATTAAAATACATTCTTGAAAGCTTAAAGTTGAACAAGGAAATGCATATAATAGGGTGGTTTTTCATTTTACTATCTATAGTTGAGTTGTTTCCCAAATATCTCTTCTGGCCTGCAAGGCAGAAATGGAATGATACATGGTGACAAGCCCTAAGCAACTTCATGAATCACCTAATATCTGTCAATATGCAGATTATGACACACTCCGAGATGGGGTTTTGGCCACATCCCAGTTTGTGTCCATATTAAACTGTTAAGAAAACATTTGAAATCTCACTTTCTGCTTCATTTCCTCTGCCTTATTTTGGATAAGAATAAATTGGTATGTTGGCATTCATTAAACTGGAAAATTCTTTTTTTTTTTTTTTTAGAAAATTCTTGCCTTACATATTATTTTTGGTAGAAAATATTGGGAACCCACCTCTCGTTGACAAACATGAACAGCACAGGAATCAGATTTGAACTTTTGAGTCACAGATGAGTATTAGATCACTAAATAATAAAGGCACCAAGAATGGGAAACAATTGTTTTTCAAAATACAAGTTTCTAAGAATCATCGTAAGTTACACATTTTTATAATTGAGTCCAATTTTAGTTTGCTTTCTTCTTAAAGTTAAATAAAACTAGCTTTTTAAAAAACATATTCTAGAGATGAACTTCTCAATTAAACAAGATTTGTTATTATTATTTTAATTTACTTTTTTCCACCTTAACTTCTAAGATGCTAGCTTGGCTGTGCTTGATATACTTTTTCATTCTTTTTTTCTTGTAACTGCTGCCACACGCCTCAGTATAACCCATAGTCTTGGCCCTTCTCTCTAAATGTGAGGTAGGGCTGAAACCAAAACACGGAGGACTGTCCGTCCAATAACTTTGTGTGTCACTATCTTCTTTACATGGTCTTTTGGCATTTTAGTCCGGATAGTCTATCCTGTCCAACTTGATGGGACCCAAACTATAATCATTTTCTGTTTCACAAATTTGTTTATTGACATCAGTTTGTGTCCATTGCTATGATACTAAAACTTTGAATCATCTGATTATTTTATCCTTTATATTCATTTGGACACTATATCTTGTCACTTTTTCTTTTGGAATATATCTCATTTCCTTCCTTTTATCTCCAATCCAAACCTCCTCCAACTAGGATAGTACCCAATAAGTTAAGGTCTTTATTACCATAGCAGTCTCTGGTCTCTTTTTGCCTCAAATTTATTTTACAATTAATAGTCTTAATTGTTTTATATTGTCAATATCTAATTTAAAATACTAATTGAGCGATTTGTTCTACTTTTTATACCTCTTATCTAAAAGCAGCTGCAGAAAGACAAAATTTATGGTATCTGCAACATTAAAGTCCAACGTGTCTTTTGCATTTGAAAAATTACATATTTTTTAATCTGGGTATTTTCAACATCATCATTATGTGCTGCACACCTGGTACCATGCTCTGCTCTGCTTTTCTTTTCTTCTACACTCATTTGACCAAGCCAAAGATACAGATCCTGCTTCCAAAGACAGGCTTTCACTAAAGTATAAATTCAGGAGCTTGGAGCTATTCATTTCTTCTCCCTCTCAAATCCCTTCCTCCTTTCTTTCTGATGCCTGCAATTCTGCAACTAGAAACATACTCTTCTGGGATTAAAGCTGAATCCTCATAACCATCCACATCATCCAGCAAAAAATAACTGAAGATATTTTGTATTTAAATTGCAGTTTGGAAACTGATTTGCAGAATGTTACATTTAGCCAATATGGAATTTAAAAAAAAAGAAAGAAATGGTTGCCCACATTTACAAATATTAGGTCTCAAATAAAAATTTAGATGTCCAGTTTTTCTTGAAAAATCAGAAATCTAGTCTTATTGAATCTCCATTCTTGTGTAATAAAAATGAAAGGGATTTCAATGGTGACGTAGACACTCATTCATCAACTACCTCTGTCTGTCATCTCACACTGAGTCAGTTTTGCTCATCTACTTCGCCTGCCAGGCATTTGATTCTGAGACCCTTTCTTTATTTTATTGGTCATTTACACCTTATAAAGAACAATATTTGAGCTAGTTTCCTCAGGGCTGGATTTAAGCGGATACAAATGGAGTATGAGGGGGATGATATTTATGGAAAGGGGAGAGTGAGCATTTAGAATTGACTGCCTTGGGACAGCAGAGGCAAATATGACCCATTTCACTCTTTTGAAAGATCTTGGCCCTACTTGCTTCTCTACTATAAGAATTATGCCTGCCAAAGAACATTTTAAGAAAAAGTCAACTTCCAAATTATATTCGGAGAGATATATACCTACTAGTTTGGTGATAATACAGAGTAATCAAAAAGGAAGAGGCTACCCCAGAATCCACAGCCTAAGTTATATTAGCCAGAGTAACACCAGTTTAGGTTTTCAGTATGAATTTTAAAAATGCATTCTTATCCAAGTAGGCTTCCTGAGGATGCTATAAATGTTTCTTAGGCCACAGTCCACTGTTATTGTATTATATGTACCCAGTTGAGGCTGCAACTGGAAATCACAGCAAATTCCTCATACATTTCTTGGGCCTTTCCAAAAGGAGCCCCCTTGAGGGGAAAATAATATTCAGTTCAGTTCAGTTGCTCAGTCGTGTCTGACTCTTTGTGATCCCATGAACTGCAGCATGTCAGGCTTCCCTGTCCATCACCAACTCCCAGAGCTTGCTCAAATCATGTTCATTGAGTCGGTGATGCCATCCAATCATCTCATCCTCTGTTGTCCCCCTCTCCTCCTGCCTTCAATCTTTCCTAGCATCAGGGTCTTTTCAGATAAAACAGAATCTTGTCATTATAAGCCCATTCCAGCCCGATTCAGGGAAAAAAAAATTCAGCCCACTTGGTCCCGATCCTCTGTCTATCTGCAGAAATGTTACAGCTTGTCTTATTTAATAAATTAAGGCAATTAGGAAAAAAAATACAATCTATAAAATGCTACATAAAAACCACAGTGAAATTACAAGTAAAAACTGACAATCGACAAAATCCTGCTTTCAAATCCAATTTCTTAGGAAGGCTTTGATTCTGCAACGTTCAACACATCCTGATTCCCTCCCCAGAGAGAGGATAATAGCATTAAAGGTCACTGGTAGGGACTGTTGCCAAGTCAATGAGACAAGGACTCTCTCCCTCTAGAGATATTTCAAAATGCGCAGTGATCGGTTGATTAGGTCAGGGCATCTTTTGTATTATGCATGTAAATGGGAATTAATGTCCACAGAGTGCCAGCAACTATTTTGTTAAGTTTGGTAAAAATGATACCTTGTACTCAACATCAGATCAAACCCCTGAAGTCTGTGCTGGGAAGAGGAGGCAAGACTTAATATTTCCACAATTAAGTAGTTAGTATCTGATTTATCAATTGCTTTTAACTCAGAACTCATAATGTTTGGAACTGAATAAAAACAGAAAACATATTTCATTAGCATTTCTTTGGGTCTGTTTCCTCCTTGTAACAAGGTAACTGCTGAAAAACAATGAATAGTCAGGATATTTATGGACAAATTGTAGGAGAAAATCAGTAGGGTGTTTAAAGATGAGATTAGTAACACCTCATTTACCTGGGTATTTCCTGGGAAAGAGCAGTTCTTGAGAACTGATTTTTCCATGTACTTAAAGTTTATGCCCACTTAACACCTAAATTTTAGATGGTAATCTTTATAAAATAAATTACCCACTGGCTTTCTATATAGATATTTCTAAACATAATATTATCTTTTTTTTTTCCCTTGATGACTCAGGGGTCATCTTGGTGAACATTCATTACTGCACCATATGGCTATATAGTTCTATGCCTACTATATCATTTTTCTCTCTCTTCCTTCAATGTCAAGCTTTCAGCTGTCACTGTGGCTGTCACTATGCCTCTTCTTACTTCCCCTTTGTTGTTTTCCAATCTGTTGTGGGCTGAAAAACCAGATAATCCGGCTGATTAAGAATGACTTGCTGAATACAAGTCAAAAGGCTCAGAATGAGGTACTAAGAAAGAAAATGCATGTCCTTAATATGGAGTTTTCATGAAAGCTACTTTGGATATGCAGAAACTTTTTCACTTAATTCTAGATTAAGGGTTGAGGTTGTTCTTTGAATTGGTAGGATATTTCTGCATTCAGTGTTAAAGTATTTCTCCACAGAGAGACGAGATAGTTTAGACAATATACAAGCTAGAGAAACTGAGTAGACTCTACAGAAGTAAAGGAATTATACGAGTCAATATTCAAGAACTCTAGCCTAAAACCTCGAACTATGAAGATCAAAATCTTTCCTTGATTACTAGATGTCTGTTTTTTTTTCCCCCATGTAGAAATGAAGGGCAATTTCTAGAAGGACAAACTTGAAGGATAATAGGCAAAAAGTATGGTTTCCTGTTAGACTCTTTCAGGATTTCACCTTTACTCCTTAAAATGTTGGTCAGGTGAGATGGGAGAATCTTAGAAAAGAATAGAATAGGACTAGCTGTGTTTTTGAAACAGGAGAGAAGAGGGCAGAGCACAAAGTTTACAAGAATGACATAGCCCGAGGACAGGACATTAACTGATTATAATCAAATAAGTCCAAGATGGTGGACAAGTCAACTTCCACTAGACCTTGAGCCTCATTATGTGCTAAGCTGCTTCAGTCATATCTGACTCTTTACAACCCTAAGGACTGTAGCCCACCGGGTTCCTCTGTCCTTGGGATTCTCCGGGCATGAATATTGGAGTTTGTTTCCATTTCCTCTTCCAGGGGACTTTCCCACCCCAGGGGTTGAACCTGCATCTCTTACAGCTCCTGCATTGACAGGCAGGTTCTTTACCACTAAAGCCACCTGGAAGGCTCCAATATGATCATATAGGAAGCCCTATATGATCATCATAACACGTCAGCAAGCTTAGTGATACACGTATCAGTGCCATGACAAGTCTGAGGTCAACCATCAAAGGTCAAAAAGTGGGCAGTGGCCCAATTCCTGGAAATCCCCACCCCTTCCCAAAATAGTTGGACTAATTCTTCCACTATTAGCTTATGAAATTACCCAGCCCATAAAACCTAACTGGGACTTCCCAGGTGGTGCTAGTGGTAAAGAACCCACCTACCAATGCAAGAGACGTAAGAGATGCAGGTTCAATCACTGGGTCAGGAAGATCCACTGGAGAAGCGCATGGCAACCCACTCCAGTATTCTTGCCTGGAGAATCCCATGGACAGAGGAGCCTGATGGGCTATGGTTCACAGGATCGCAAAGAGTCAGACACAACTGAAGCGACTTAGCAGCAGCAGCAGCAAAATCTAACCACCCCGTATTTTGAGGCTACTCTCTCCTTCTGAGATACCCATACTCTATCTGTGGAGTGTATTTCTCTCTAAATAAACCCACTTCTTACCTATCACTTTGTCTCTCACTGAATTCTTTCTGTGATGAGACATCAAGAACTTGAGCTTCATTAAGATTGAAACCAGGTGTTTGATCTCTGTTGGAAGACTGTCTCGGCTGTGTGGGTTCAAGGTCCAATCTGAGTTGCATGGTTTCATTTTCACATGGCTTCACAAAGCTGTCTACTTTGCTTCCATCTCTTTGCAGAAAACCCCCAAATCAGGGCCCCTACCTAAAGTCTTTTCTTGCATCTAATACTGCCCCTGAGGATAGCCTATTATGGGTCCCCAAACACCTGTGGTTTCCAGCGCCTCCCTATTTCCACACACCAACCACAGCCTGGTGCTAAAACAGAGACTCACGCATCTGCCTATTTGTATTTGAATGACTTCATCTCGATGGCTTAGTAACAACCAGCAATCTCCCTGCCGATCCCTCCATATTTATTTACTGTACACACAATCTATTTTTTTGTTTTTTTTTTTTAATGCTTAAATGCTTCCTTCAAAGCCCACAATAAAGAGACTGCATGTCTCTAAAACAGACAGAGGGTGTGGGGTTGGGTGGGAAGGAGAGATGAACATCCTTTTCCTGTCTCTCCCCCAGGACTCAGATGTAGCCGGGATTTCACCGCAATTAGTAAAGATTTCTTAGGTTCAAACAAAGATGAGAGCAGAGACAGCATCCCTTATCTTGTCAGGGGCTTCTTTGGTTTTCAGCATTACAAAGGACTTTTTTTTTTATTGTTTAATGCCAACCTGTGTGCAGAATGCAAAGGCCCCTCCCAGTCCCATACACTCTCAAGAGTAAAATTAGTATGAAATCCAGTAGAAGAATATTGATTATACAATTAGTCCCGAAGCTCAAAGGCCACAGGGCAACCTCATGCGCTTGCTACTAATAAGCACGATGTTTTCCTCTGCAGAGGCATGTTGTACTGCAGGTCTTTTGTACCACATTAAGCTATGCCAGCTTCTTTTCCACATTGCAATTGCATTATTCTTCAATCAGGGGACTTAAAAATAAATAGAAATATCCCTTGAATATTAATGGTTGGGTTTTCTGCAACTGTATCTAAGTTATGTGAACATGACTCAGGCTAATCAATTTATTCTACTTTAAGACACTGAAATTGAGGTCTACATCAAATCCTTTTATATCACCATTCAACTAAATTTAATATATACAAACTTATTACACTAAATAGCAAACTGAAACAAAATATCACTGTAGACAAACCAATAAAGAGTGTAAATCTCTGAAGCCCTCATGTTAGCCCTTCTTTCAGAAATGTTAAAAGTCTGATCAAAATAAGAATAATAGACTTGGAAACAAAACCAGTGTTACAGTTCTCTTAGCCTCACAGATTTCAGTTAATACAAAATGGGCTCCATTTAAAAAACTCTCTGTATAGCAAAGTCCAGCTAAGTGTAACATACTCTAAGAAGCCATCCTGATTTCCCAGCCAGAAGTCCTTGGTTCATATCTTGCCCCTAAGTTTACTATGGGTGCTTGGCTTCACCCTGTGGTTGTGGTATAACGCATTACCCAAAAGTACATAGATAAGAGTCCAGTACAGGAATGGAATTAGATTCAAGACTGCCATCAATTGTTTTGTCTACAAAAAAAGTCATTTTGAAATGAAGAAACAAAGGTTAATAATTTTATAAACCCATTTGGAGTTTCTCGGTTCATATTTTAAATAACTGCAAAAACAATGCTGTGATACTAACATTTCATTTCTACATAAAATTTTAAGTCAAACTCAACTTTCCAACTTTGCTAGGCTAGTCAATAATTGTAGATAACCTGAGATGCAAATACCACAAAAAACATGGTGCTATAAGACAGAATATTTCAGGCATTCATAAATATGCATTCTACAGCCTCTTATATAAATGATTCAGCACACAGACCTATGAAATTCTGATAGTGCTCTCTAGGTATAGAATAAAAATCATCCAGAGGCAGCAAAATGGATGAATTCTCTAACGCATCACACCATGAAGCCATCAAGCTTTGCATGTGAGACTTGGAAGGAATAGGAATGCATTTGCAAGTCTCTGGATTTCTCTGAATCTTTACTGAGAGATGGCATTCACAATTAAATTCACGAATATGAGTGTGATAGAAGTGAAATATAATGTGCACCCAGTCCCCTCAAACAAACCGTTTCCTTTTCTCTCAACACTCTTAACACAAAATGAGTGAGGCTTTTTCCCACACCAACCAATTCTACAACTCTCCAGATACCAACTGAGTGTCTTACAATTCAGCTACCAGGAACCAGAGCCAACCCTAGAGGTTAAGTCCCACAAGACGGTTCTCCACTTCGAATGCCAATTTCAAGTCCTAGTTGTCACCTGTACTTCTGTCGTCTATCCCATGTCTCCTCCTCAAGCTTTATAATTGGCAAGAACAGCTCACACAAGTCAGGAAAACACTTCATTTACTATTATCTATTTATCATAAAGAGTATATTCATGCATCTTCTTGAATTAGCATTTTGTTTCTTTGGGGTTACACCCAGGAGTGGCATTGTTGGGTCATTTGGTACTAATTTGAAAAGATACATCACCCCAATGTTCAGAGCAGCATTATTTACAATTTCTAAGATAGGGAAGCAACCTAAGTGTCCATCAACAGATGAATGGATAAAGAAGATGTGGTATCTGTATACAATGGAATATTAGTCATAAAAAGAATTAAATTTTGCCACTTGCAACAATATGAATGGACTTGGAAGGTATGATAAGTGAAATAAGTCAGAGAATGACAAATACTGTATTATATCACTTATATGTGGAATCTAAAAAATGCAACTAGTGAATATAACAAAAAAAGAAACAGCCTAACAGATACAGAAAACAAATTAGTGTTTACCTATGGGTACAGGGAAGGGGGAACAATGCAGGGGTAAGGGATTAAAAGGTACAGATTATTCTGTGCAAAATAAGATGCAAGGATACAGGACAGAGAATATAGGCAATATTTTATAATAACTATAAATGGAATATAACCTTTAAACATTGTGATCACTATACTGTAGACCTATAACATATCATAATATACATTGACCATACTTCAATGAAAAAAAATATATAATTTAAGGACAGCCAAATGGAGGAGATATATAGGGCTAGATATGGGAGGGGGGCATGGGGCATCCATGCCTTCTCCAGATTTGTACCTTGATACGGTCACTACCTCAGAAGCTCTCTGAACCCCTTCAGTGAGAGTTTTTATGGGGGTTTTGTTATGTAGGAATGAGAGGTTAAGTCATTGGTCATTGGTGATTTGGCTCAACCTCAAAGCCCATTCCCCTGCACAGAGGTAATGCTGAAAGTTCCAGGCCTCTAACCTGGTTGGTTCCTCTAGTAACCAGTCCATTGTCCTAGAATCACATCATTAGCATAAACTCAGGTATGCTGAAAGGGGGTTATTATGAATAATGGAAGACACATCTCTAAACCCTATCTCCACAGGATTTTAGGAACTCTGGGCCAGGAACCAGCAAAGAAGACCAAATATATCTTTTCTATCACAGTCTAACAGCCTCTAATAAGTGGCCTTGAAAACATACACTTCTGCAGAAATACACTGCACATCTGTGCTGAAGCACTCTTATCCTAAGTGTCATAGAACACAGATATGATCAAGTTCTGGGCTTGAAAATGCTAATTTCTTTGGTCTAAGTGGGACAAACCAGAGGAGGTAAAATAATGTTAAATACTTTTCCTGATTCTCTCTTCCACATACACACAAATAATAAATTAACTACTTTCCTCTCATTCCTTTCCTCTAACCATTTTGAGAATTGCTTAACTACTGTGTTCCCTGTATTATTCACAGAAAGTATCTGCCCCTTGTCAGGTACAACAGATTAAACGTTGTATTAAACTGGATGTTAACTATGGGATGGATTTAAGTTACCTCAGTGTCCTGGGGTGACATTTTTCTAAAGGCATTTTCTTTTAATATTTCAAAAGTCAATGATTACATTTTAGACGGAGACACGAGAGGAATTTCTAACAATCACACAAATGTCTTTGTAGGCAAGTACATAGTGGGTTTAGAGATGTGAGGAGGGTCAGGTAGAGTTGGTTTCATACACTCAGTGATTTTAGAAATGAAATTTGTTAGCTTAAAAATAAACATAAAAAATTAATAAATGCTCTGACATGGATGAAGAAAACCACAAGAAGGTGAACTGGGCTTGACCTATTGTATAACTACTTGAATAACTTGTATTGCATTAAACGGAAATTCATGTTTCAGAACACTTTTTCTTGGCTTAACTTTGTGCTAAAGCTAACAGGCTCAATTAAGCCTTGTTATCTCATGAGATTTTTTTAACAATTCAAATAAATGAGGGTTTTTTTAACTTCAAAGTTGAAAAAATACATAAATATTTTCAAATGTTCATTTTATTTCATTAGAAGGGAGAAAAGTATCTTATTTTCTTAAGTGGAAAGAGTATACATACTGGTTTTGTTCTGAAATGCCATTGTAAGGATTTGTCGTGCTTTTTTAATTTTATAATCAGGGTTGCTATTTCTGCATTTCAGAATACTGTACTTCATAGAATTGTCAGATTAGACAAAAGAAGACAAAACAGAATGTTGAATAAATACCCAGTTCCCTTTAGGATTCTTGCCCCCATCTCACATCACCAGCCTTCCTTGCTCTTGGTCAGTCTCTGGTGGCCATAAAACCCTTGGGGCAGACTCAGGGCTATTCCCATAGAAAACCTTCCCTTCACTTTCTCCCTGTGAACTATAATAGTGGTCCACAGCTCCCATTTCCTACAAAGAAAACAGAATATTCATTTGCAAAGTCTTCCAAAATAAAGTTAATTTCTATATAAATTTGAAGCTATCTAGATGGAAGTTACCCATACTTATCTGAAAAGTCTTTAATTTATACGCTTTACTGATCTAGGCTGGCTTTGGGAGATATATCTGGGTATGAAAACAAAGAAAAACAATATTAAACAGATTGACTTTAGATCATAAAAAAGAAGAGTCTATCCTAAACTTTACTAATCCTTTCTCTACTTGTTTATTCTTTGAATGAGTTATTATACACACACACACATATATATATGTGTGTGTATATATATATATATATATGTATATATAGGAACATATAGTCTAACTGATCCTCCATAAGAAATGCAAGCTGTATTTCATAAATAGAATTTAAATGCCTCTGAATAGTGTTAAGGATTGCATCATTATATCATCCCATTTTAAACATAATTCTTTTTTTTTATTCTCTGGTTGCTTCTTTGTATTTTATGATACATAGTAACCTGTTATGCATTGCATGTTAGCAGTAATGTTATGTGCTGTTTTTAGCTTGTTCTGGATTTATCTTTTCAAGGTCAAAGCATTCCAGCATGCCTAAAAGCTACGCTATGGAGGTCTTTTTTTTTTTTCCATAAATTCTTTTTCTTAATTCCCAGACATATTTAAAATTCGAATCCGAGTGTGAAGGGCCACACCTGAATATGATATAGCACAGAGAATCTAAAAATCACTCAACCACCACTATTTGTCCCTGTTTATTTTATGACCCATCAACAAATAGCTATCTTTGCAATCAATCTCGTTAGACTTCCCAGCAATGATAACATGAGATTAAAAATTGAAGAAAGATGCTTTGTTTTTTTCTTTTTCCTTTCTCCCCTTTTCTGCCTCACTCCCCATTTCATTTTTTCCCACTTTCAGGAAGTATGAGTCACTCAGTCAGTGCTGCATTTAAACAATTACGCACACCCCTTCTAATCTGTCCTTGTCAGCATTTTTACATTAGCACAACAAAAAAGTTCCACTATCAATCACTGTTTCTTCAGCTGCCATTCAACATGTTCACTTTGCGAATATTGGCCCTGAATCCTAATTTCTGACAATCTATGAGTTTCATGTTTAATTTTAAATGTTCAGTCTGAAAAGGACAGAAAACTATCACTGAATTCTTATAAAAAGGAAGTGCTAAATCATTAGTGGCAGGGCCACAATTACTCACGAGTGGAATAGAAAAAATGTACTCCATGCAGAACCTAGGACTTGATCTCTACCCAGCTCCACTCCCCTAAACTGGGCCTTCTGCATCCACTGAATACTTGAATAGTTCCTGACAGGACAGAGTTTTTCATCACAGTAGAGTGCAGATTTAAAAGGCAAAAAAAATCAAAGGAGAGAGTACATAACTGTATAAAGAAAAGATATCGACCTTAGAGCAGATTTTGGTAGAGAAAACATGGGAAAGAAGATTCTGACTGAATGGCCAAATGCTAAATACAAAATGCTAACAGAAAGAGTATAGGAGGTAGGTAGGCTGAGGTCTGGGATTGGTGGCTGACAGGACAAAGAACATGACAAAGAAATGAGCAGTGAGAGACCCCATGTTCACAAACAGCTTCTCCCAGCTGCCGCTGGCTTCTCCAAGCTGCCTGTCAGAAGGCAGCCATACTCCTTCGGTCTACTGTTTCTAGGAACTTTGTTCTGCCTACACTTGTATGCAAAGGCCAAACGAACTGGCACAGAACAAAAAGTGTAACCTCAATTGCAAAAGTTTGTAACAGTTTATACTGCCTAAATATTTTGTATATGTGAGTTTTGACATTTCTACATTAAAACAGCATTTTTACTACTACTAGTATCTAAGGAAACTATGAAAGGAAAATAGAGAGATCTTGAGTATGGATGTGAGAGTTAGACTGTGAAGAAGGTTGAGCGCCGAAGAATTGATGCTTTTGAACTGTGGTGTTGGAGAAGGCTCTTGAGAGTCCCTTGGACTGCAAGGAGATCCAACCAGTTCATTCTAAAGGAGATCAGCCCTGGGATTTCTTTGGAAGGAATGATGCTAAAGCTGAAACTCCAGTACTTTGGCCACCTCATGTGAAGAGCTGACTCATTGGAAAAGACTCTGATGCTGGGAGGGGTTGGGGGCAGGAGGAGAAGGGGACGACAGAGGATGAGATGGCTGGATGGCATCACCACCAACTCGATGGACGTGAGTCTGAGTGAACTCTGGGAGTTGGTGATGGACAGGGAGGCCTGGCGTGCTGCGATTCATGGGGTCACAAAGAGTTGGACACGACTGAGCGACTGAACTGAACTGAACTGAGTGACTAAGCACACAACTCAACTTGAGCAAGTTGATATATTTTCAAAATCATAGATATGTCTGTAACCCAAAGGTATATTTCACAGCATTTTACTCAGAGTTTTTGGGGACTGAAGTATGTATAACTTAAGGATAAAGATTAATGTATTTTTAAACACTGGATACTGACTACAAATATATGAACCTGAATATGATAAAATTTTGTAAATTAATAAAATATGTTGTTCTAAGAAAGAAAAGATCATGAAAAATGTGAGGGGAGAAAAGAATTTTCACACTCTTTTATAACTTTCTTTATCTGTTTATTGCAGTAATTATTTCTAAGCCTGAGGAGTGTCTGTTTAAAACTGAACAAGCACTCAAGATGACTGACTTGTTTGCTCTTTACAGTTGAAATCTAAAAAACAGCATTTCATTTGCTTAAATTCAGAGTAGAGAAAAAAAAATTCTACCTAAAACCAAACCAATTAATTTGAGGAGGAGTAGGTGGTGGTTACATTCTTTATCTTATCTCATTGACTTTGAGGACATTGAATAATTATGTCCAGTTTTTATAATTAATCCTAAAAAATAAAATAAAAACTATGCAACAAAAATGATCAATACAAAAGTAAAGACCTGATTTCTCATTTTAGCAATACAATCTTTCCTTGACTTTTAAAATAAATAATGCTGTTTTTTTCTCCCCAGAATACACTTTAAATTCTGGAAACTTCTAACTGAACAGGAAGACAATTCCCTTATCTCAGCCACATCATCCCATGAAGATTGATCTGAGAATGCCTTTAGAATAATAGCAGCTGGATTCTCTACAGCTATTTATGGGTCTAGTTTCCTAGGCTTAATTTTGATTTATAGCTACTGAAATTAGATCAGGCATTTTCACTGCTTAAAAGAGTGGCTTTGATTTTACCAATTCAATAGGGAGACTATTTACCAACATACTGGTAAACATTTCAATTTGGGTAAGGGCAAAGAAAACAAAATGGCTTCTTATCTCTGATACTTCTACTTGAAAGTCCTTCAGAATACATGATTGTATTAACTATAGACAAATGGAAGGATTGGATTATTAAATCAGACTCACATGAACTTACCCAGTATCAGTATTGTAGAGTAATTTCAAGGATATAAGCTATGGAGGAGTTCAGATGAAGCATTTTATACCCGACCAGTGGACATGAGTTTGAGCAAACTCAGGGAGATGGTGAAAGACAGGGAAGCCTGGCGTGCTGCAGTTCATGGGGCCACAAAGAGTTGGACACAACTTAGCAATTGAACAACAATACTTTCCTCAGCTCATTCCATCAAAAAAGTATTAAAATATACAGATAAAATTAACTTTCCCATCTGTCTCATATTTGTCTATTTTCCTTCTCAAACATCACCTCTTTCAAAGGTAACTTTGGTGGTATATTATTATTATTACTACTACTACTCCTGCTTTTTTTTTTTTATTCTTTCAGTACTGCTTCAGGAATATACAAACAAAAATTAATATATTTTATATTATTCTATCCTACTTTTTCTTTTGAATATAACATCTACAGCTATTCAGAATAGTTCAGTATGGAATTCCTAAAGTCCTTGAAGATCTCTTCCAAGAAGATCTGAGAGTCATGAAATGCTTACAATATATCACATACTGCTGCTGCTAAGTCGCTGCAGTAGTGTCCGACTCTGTGCGACCCCATAGACGGCAGCCCACTAAGATTCCCCATCCCTGGGATTCTCCAGGCAAAAACACTGGAGTGGGTTGCCATTTCCTTCTCCAATGCATGAAAGTGAAAAGTGAAAGTGAAGCCGCTCAGTCGTGTCGGATTCAGCGACCTCATGGACTGCAGCCCACCAGGCTCCTCCATCCATGGGATTTTCCAGGCAAGAGTACTGGAATGGGGTGCCTTTGCCTTCTCCAATATCACATACTACAGTAACTCAATACATAATTTGCCTAATTTGATTTCACAACAGGATAGCAAATCTCAGGACCACTTTACAGGTTAGGATGTTGAGGTATACGAAGGCTAAATCTGCCTAAATTTATATGAACAATGTGGAGTCTGTATTTCTGCCAAGTATATTTTATTTTTACTATACCCTGCTATCTCTTTTAGCATTTGATTTGCTATACTCATGGATTATTCTATGCCAGTTTTGTGCACACAAATCACTAAGTTGCAGTAGACTGAAAGGGTCTTAGGACTCATCTCATGCATCTATGCATTTAATGTTGTATCTCATTACAGCATCCATGTCTGTTCAATGCTTAGATGCCTCTCACAGGTTGAAAAGCCCTTAAAAGTAGGAAACAATTTTTTTTCTACTCTTTTCTCTCTTCTCCCATGTTTTTAGTTATACCTGGCAATGCACTTAATATGTTTTCCCAATTAGAATTCATAATAGTGGCAATATGAATCATTCATACTGAGTCTCTCATAGGATTCCAATGTTTGATCATAGTTGCTTTTTCATACATTTGATAAATAATTAATATAAAATAAGCATTTGTTAAAAATTCCTTTAACTATGCACCAATGACTGAAAAATGATACCTATAATGCCAGACTTCTTTAACTTGATTTCTGAAAAGATTGTTTCACGGTAAATTAGACTTAAAAGAATTTAGAGGAAAAAACATTATGTAGTCAAGCAAGTTCTGGAAATGTTACATATCTTAGAAATTCACCATGCCTGTTATCATATACAAAAGTCTAAGAAGTAAGTATAGCTTTTTTTAAACCAGAATTTTCTAAACATATTTTCATATGGAACTCCTTTTCTACTAACATATATGAGCTTCCTACAGACCATTTTAATGAACTATAATATGGAAAAAATGCTATAAAAGATGTTTGTCCTAAAGTATATTATAGTAAACAAATAGTTAATTGTATTCAGCAGGAGTAAAACACAGAAGACAAGGTATATCTGAAAGAATGACATAAATAGCTAAGTTTGCCTTTATAAGCTTCACAAAGCTATGCAGCTCATCTCCTTAATATAAATCAGAGAAGAATAGGGAAATTTTTCTCTATGCATATGAATACATGCATGACTTTTCTTAAACCTATAATACTTTGACTTCCATAGCTCAGACTGAAGAATTTAAAGCAGTGGTATTTCATTATATATTCTTGATTTTTTAAATGTGCCAGCCAAGAAATCATATATAACTGTATTTACATTGTATGGTTATTTGCTTTGTGGTTATCTCTTCAGGTAAATTCACTAAAATAAATAACTATGGCCAATATATTTAGCTTTTTTAATTGAACAGACTTTTATGGCAACATATAAAAATAATATTTAGCCATTTGTCAGTGTTATAATTATTTCCCTAACGTTAAAAACAATTCCAAACAAATATCTTTTCAGAATTCTCTATTAACACTGACTGAAAAGTCCTGTAAGATGTCCCTTTTGCTTTATTATTTTTTCCCTCATTAAGAACAAGGTATGAACAAGATAACAGCTAAATCTTCAGTGGGAATGGGAAGGAAAAAATAAATAAAACCTACCCCCAAAATAACAGCTTTTGACAGTCTCAAATGTTTTGGTAAAGCACTCTACTACTGTTAAGATTACTCATTCCATTTAATTGTAAATAAGGCAGATTTTACTGGAAAGCAAAATCATAATAGAAGTTAAATCTTTCCAAGGTCAAAGAGTTCTAAGGAGGTCTTAAACCTCAGGGCAGTCAACTGAGGTTTGAGTTGACTCATACCATGACAAATGACAAATACCATTTCAAGAAGTAAGGGGTGGTGTCAAGGGACAGGGGAGCAAGACTAAAACTTTGCCTGTCAAACTGGAATATGTTTAATAAAACCTGGCAATTGTTTTTTAATGGCTGAAGTCATGCAAGAGACCTGGGTTCAAGAGACCTGGGCTTAAGCTCTGGGTCAGGAAGATGTCCTCGAGAAGGGAATGCCTACCCACTCCAGTATTCTCACCTGGAGAATCCTGGACAGAGCAGCCTGGTGGGTTACAGGCTACAGGGTTGCAAAGAGTCGGACATGACTGAGGGACTATGCACACATGCACATCATACATGAATGTAAACTGATTTCTGCACTCTAAGTATCAGGATGACAATTGAAAGAAGGGAGCAAACTTGTCTTAAAAGTTTTATTTCAAGTGTGAAAAAAAAGAGAAAGATGTCTTAATATCATCTTTTGCAATTCTTATTTATATATTATAATCTCTTTGGGGATGTTTCATATCACATTTGTTTTGGTGATCAATGGTTGTTGAAATAGCCCCTTGTCTAAATAGGGAATCTCATGGAGTGACATGAAGGTCATTAGGGTATGGGGCTACTCAATATGGCAATTTATTTCAGTTAAGACATATACAATAATCACAATGGCTAAGTATAGTTGACGCTTCCTATGTGTTAAGCTTCATGCTAAGAATTTAATGCAGATTAATCTGCTTTAATCCTGTGGACAGAGGTGTATAGGTAAGAAGGCAAAAACATTGAATAAGAAACTTGACCTAAGGTCATATACCTACTAGGTGATAAAGTCAGGATTTAAACCTAGTACCGGGGGTTTTAAGCTTTACTGTAAAACAAAATAAGATAAAAACAAACTGCAAAACTGTAAATGGGCTAAAAGGTATACATGGAAATAAACTTTGAGTTTTACATACACATGGAACTTGTATAAATAAATTCTGGTAGTTCTAATGGATTTCAATGTTCACAAAATTGGCTATGTTACAGTTATATATAAATGGGAAATTTTGATTTGCATTTCTCTGATAATGAGTGATGTTGAGCATCTTTTCATGTATTTGTTAGCCATCTGTATGTCTTCTTTGGAGAAATGTCTATTTAGTTCTTTGGCCCATTTTTTGATTGGGTCATTTATTTTTCTGGAGTTGAGCTGTAGGAGTTGCTTGTATATTTTTGAGATTAGTTGTTTGTCAGTTGCTTCATTTGCTATTATTTTCTCCCATTCTGAAGGCCGTCTTTTCACCTTGCTAATATTTCCTTTGATGTGCAGAAGCTTTTAAGGTTAATTAGGTCCCATTTGTTTATTTTTGCTTTTGTTTCCAATATTCTGGGAGGTGGGTCATAGAGGATCCTGCTGTGATGTATGTCAGAGAGTGTTTTGCCTATGTTCTCCTCTAGGAGTTTTATAGTTTCTGGTCTTACGTTGAGATCTTTAATCCATTTTGAGTTTATTTTTGTGTATGGTGTTACAAAGTGTTCTAGTTTCATTCTTTTACAAGTGGTTGACCAGATTTCCCAGCACCACTTGTTAAAGAGATTGTCTTTAATCCATTGTATATTCTTGCCTCCTTTGTCAAAGATAAGGTGTCCATATGTGTATGGATTTATCTCTGAGTTTTCTATTGTGTTCCATTGATCAATATTTCTGTCTTTGTGCCAGTACCATACTGTCTTTCTTGATAACTGTGGCTTTGTAATAGAGCCTGAAGTCAGGTAGGTTGATTCCTCCAGTTCCATTCTTCTTTCTCAAGATCGCTTTGGCTATTCGAGGTTTTTTGTATTTCCATACAAATTGTGAAATTATTTGTTCTAGCTCTGTGAAGAATACTGTCGGTAGCTTGATAGGGATTGCATTGAATGTATAAATTGCTTTGGGTAGTATACTCATTTTCACTATATTGATTCTTCCAATCCATGAACATGGTATATTTCTCCATCTATTAGTGTCCTCTTTGATTTCTTTCACCAGTGTTTTATAGTTTTCTATATATAGGTCTTTAGTTTCTTTAGGTAGATCTATTCCTAAGTATTTTATTCTTTCTGTTGCAATGGTGAATGGAATTGTTTCCTTAATTTCTCTTTCTGTTTTCTCATTATTAGTGTATAGGAATGTAAGGGATTTCTGTGTGTTGATTTTACATCCTGAAACTTTACTATAGTCATTGATTAGTTCTAGTAATTTTCTGGTGGAGTCTTTAGGGTTTTCTATGTAGAGGATCATGTCATCTGCAAATAGTGAGAGTTTTACTTCTTCTTTTCCAATTTGGATTCCTTTTATATCTTTTTCTGCTCTGATTGCTGTGGCCAAAACTTCCAAAACTATGTTGAATAGTAATGGTGAAAGTGGGCACCCTTCTCTTGTTCCTGACTTTAGAGGAAATGCTTTCAATTTTTCACCTTTGAGGATAATGTTTGCTGTGGGTTTGTCATATATAGCTTTTATTATGTTGAGGTATGTTCCTTCTATTCCTGCTTTCTGGAGAGCTTTTATCAGAAATGGGTGTTGAATTTTGTCAAAGGCTTTCTCTGCATCTATTGAGATGATCATATGGTTTTTATTTTTCAATTTGTTAATGTGGTGTATTACATTGATTGATTTGCAGATATTGAAGAATCCTTGCATCACTGGGATAAAGCCCACTTGGTCATGGTGTATGATCTTTTTAATGTGTTGTTGGATTCTGATTGCTAGATTTTGTTAAGGATTTTTGCATCTATGTTCATCAGTGATATTGGCCTGTAGTTTTCTTTTTTTGTGTGGGATCTTTGTCAGGTTTTGGTATTAGGGTGATGGTGGCCTCATAGAATGAGTTTGGAAGTTTACCTTCCTCTGCAATTTTCTGGAAGAGTTTGAGCAGGATAGGTGTTAGCTCTTCTCTAAATTTTTGGTAGAATTCAGCTGTGAAGCCGTCTGGACCTGGGCTTTTGTTTCACACCAGTCAGAATGGCTGCGATCCAAAAGTCTACAAGCAATAAATGCTGGAGAGGGTGTGGAGAAAAGCGAACCCTCTTACACTGTTGGTGGGAATGCAAACGAGTACAGCCACTATGGAGAACAGTGTGGAGATTCCTTAAAAAACTGGAAATAGAACTGCCTTATGATCCAGCAATCCCACTGGATTGGGCATACACACTGAGGAAACCAGAAGGGAAAGAGACACGTGTACCCCAATGTTCATCACAGCACTGTTTATAATAGCTAGGACATGGAAGCAACCTAGAGGTCCATCAGCAGATGAATGGATAAGAAAGCTATGGTACATATACACAATGGAGTATTACTCAGCCATTAAAAAGAATACATTTGAATCAGTTCTAATGAGGTGGATGAAACTGGAGCCTATTATACAGAGTGAAGTAAGCCAGAAGGAAAAACACCAATACAGTATACTAATGCATATATATGGAATTTAGAAAGATGGTAACAATAATCCTGTGTAATAGACAGCAAAAGAGACATTGATGTATAGAACAGTCTTATGGACTCTGTGGGAGAGGGAGAGGGTGGGAAGATTTGGGAGAATGGCACTGAAACATGTAAAATATCATGTATGAAGCGAGATGCCAGTCCAGGTTCGATGCATGATACTGGATGCTTGGGGCTAGTGCACTGGGACGACCCAGAGGGATGGTATGGGGAGGGAGGTGGGAGGAGGGCTCAGGATGGGAAACACATGTATACCTGTGGTGGATTCATTTTGATATTTGGCAAAACTAATACAATTATGTAAAGTTTAAAAATAAAATTAAATTAAAAAAATAAAATAAAAAGCAGAGACATTACTTTGCCAACAAAGGTCCATCTAGTCAAAGCTATGGTTTTTCCAGTAGTCATGTATGGATGTGAGAGCTGGACCATAAAGAAAGCTGTGCCGAAGAATTAATGCCTTCAGACTGTGGTGCTGGAGAAGACTTTTGAGAGTCCCTTGGACAGCAAGGAGTTCAAACAAATCAATCCTAAAGGAAATCAACCGTGAATATTCATTGGAAAAACTGATGCTGAAGCTGAAGCTACAATACTTTAATCACCTGATGAGAAGAGCTGACTCATTGGAAAAGACCTGGATCCTGGGAAAGATTGAAGGCAGGAGGAGAAGGGGATGATAGAGAATGAGATGGTTGGATGGCATCACCGACTCGATGGACATGAGTTTGAGCAATCTCCAGGAAATGGTGAAGGACAGGGAAGCCTAGCGTGCTGCAGTCCATGGGGTCGCAAAGAGGTGGACATGACTGAGCAACTGAACAACAATGATTAAAGATCTCCATTTATTTAAAAAAAATGGGAAATTTTATGATTATAGAAATGTGCAAACTGGATCCAGTCCTAGAAGAGTTAGTGACCAATACTAGCTCTATTATCGTCTACCTTAAGAATGGTATGCAACAATACTCTCTTGTATTAATATAAACATAAAATAGATTGTGAAACACTTCTACTACTCCAAACACAGCCCGTTTGAACTGTTTTCAAATTGTTCTCTTCATGCTTCACAACTGGGTCAAGTCTGTTTTTCTCAAATTATATATTATTCATCTTTTGGCAAGTTTCCTTTACAATTTTATATCTAAGGGAGTAGAAGTTTGTGTTACCCTCAAAAAAGAAGAAAAATGAACATGGATCAGATTATTAGATCAATATGCTACAGAGCACTTGCAAAAATATTTTTTAAGAGATTTTAAGGCATTAATTTACAAGCTAAATAATTAAAAATCAAATCAATAATCCTTTCATTTTGAGTAAAATCTCAAAGTACAATGCCAGAAAATCATATCAGATAATATACCTTAGGTGGTTTGATCATTTTAAATTTTTTAAATATTTTTTATATGTGTAAATTACAGTTTTTGTCTTATCTTGGTATTTTAAGGCTCTTAATTTTATCTCCTACAGTTTACTTCCTTAATCTTACTATTCATGATCAGTTATAATATTTTCAAAACTCAACTGAGTGAGTGAAAGTCACTCAGTTGTGTCTGACTCTTTGTGATCCCATGGTCTGTCCATGGAATTCTCTAGGCAAGAACACTGGAGTGGGTTGCCATTACCTTTTCCAGGGGATCTTCCCGATCTGGGGATTGTACTGGGGTCTCCTGCATTGCAGGCAGATTCTTTACTGTCTGAGATGCCAGGGAAGTCTAGCACTTTCTAATTATAATTTTTCAAATCTTTTCTCACCAAAACCTGTGATAGGGCAGGAATTACAATTCTTTTACAGCTCAAGTTGTTGAGTTTCTAAGAGGTAAAATGACTTGCCTAAAGTTATGCAGCTTGATAAAGCTTTACAAGTTATATATTTATATATATATATTTAATACATATTTATATAATACATAAAGCTTCCCAGGAATTACTGATTTCAAGTATAAATCTATTGCAATTCATAACAAAAAATAACTATCTACTTTGGTATTAAATTGATATTTGACAAATACATTTATTGTAATAGGAAACTTGACAAAGATTAATGTTTTATCAAGCATTGAATCATATCTCTAATGGACTAAAGTTTGATATCTTTGTCAATTCTATTTTAAAAAGTTATAAAACCCATTGCTTGTAATAGGTTACACTGAAGCACACTGATAGTCTCAATAGTAATATCAAAGCTATAAAAGTATTTGAAAGCTTTATGGTGAGGATTAAATGTGATAATGTATGAAAACAATTAATAAAGTGCTTGGTAACATAGTAAGTGTGCAATAAGTATAAGAGTAATGTCCTTCCTTTATACTTAACCACAAAGTATATCATGACTTCCATAAATGCAGACTGAAATCTTTTGATTTATAGAGATGAATTATTTTCAACTTCCCACATACTGCAAATTTTTCTTGAATCATTCGGGGAAAAATAATTAGATAAGCCAAGGCTCAAAATACCAGTTACCCCTCCAACCTCACTTTGATATTTCCTTCTTAGTCCTTCCATCTACATGAGCACACTGCTGGCTGCCACCCCTTAGCCATAGCTGACTGGCCCAGGGATCACTTGATCCAGAGAATGCCTCTGTACACAGGCTAACCTCTGGCCCACCCATAAACAATCTGCCCATAAAGGAATAATAGTAATAAACTAAACCCATTGGCATCTCTTCTATAAATTCAAACTAGAGATAAAGGAGTCAGCTGGTAGGAGAAGGGAAAGCAGAAAAATCACACAGAGAGAAGAGAGAAAAATTGAGCCCTTAAGTCAATTAGTGGTGGATACTAGATCAATGATCCCCCAAACTCTGCCTTAGATCTAGTCCACCTTCCAGAGGCCAAAGTCTATCTGTTCTTCATAGACCAGACTATCATGTGTTTCTTGTTTTTTACTTGAAGCCTGGACATGTAGTTGTTTCAGGAACATTATATTTATTATGTTCTTTCTTTCTACGTCAACCTTTAAAATGCATTTTCACTATTGAAGTAAGACAGGTGACCTCTCTTTTTAACTAACTAAAGTCTACCCATCCCAGGACACTTTTTGATGTAGCTACCTGCTGAGTTACCTATTCATTGCCTTTTCTGGGTTTGGGAAAACCTTTAAAGCAATAATTACATGATACATGGGACACGTTCTGGCATGTTTCACCCAAGAGGTTAGCAGAACACTTGGGTTAATAGCAGGGGGACTTTTACCTTAGCAAATGATCTTAGCTAACTGTTAAGACAATCTTGAGAGCAATTTGAGAATTAGAGATTCTCCAGTTGTAAAAGATTCCTCTGAAAACTTTGTTCAAGATGAACATTGATTTTAAAGAAATTTTCAGAGGCAATAAGTTTATATGAGCTGTAAAGACAAATTGAAACCAGTATTAAATATTTTATTCATCTTGATATTTTTATATTTGATTATATTTACTATATGTGTAAATTGTACACAAAATCTGTAGAATGTTATTGTAAATCACTTTTAATCACTTTTAATCTCAATGTGATACAGAAGACAACTCCAATGTTAAAAGACTGAAAAGGCATAACTGGATTTTTGTTTCTTCTTAAGTAAGAAGCAATGACCATCAGATTTCAGATTCTACCTGTTTTTTGCTTCATTGTTTAATGTAAAACCTCCTACTGTACCTTGCTTCACAAAATTTGAACCCTCAGGGGGTAGTAGCCAGTTTATGTCACAAGAGATTTCAAATGAATTTGTACCTCATTTAGACAGGAATAAGTAGCAACTGTAATTTCAGTTGGATATATGCAGCTGACTCTCAGGTTTCTGGTCATAAATCTTTCACTTTATTGTCAGGATATTTTCTGAGGAAGGAGAAAAGGAAAATGGGTGTGTATGCATTTGCTTGGCTTAACTTTGATCTGTCTTGCTGGCTTTCATCACCTTTGGAGGAAAATGCATTTCACACTTAAGCTGTTCCACTGTGGAATGATAAGTGATGACCAGCCTGTGGATTTTCACAGCTGTATAAAAGACATCCAGGTGCACCTGTCTTTGGAATCAGAAGCCAGTTAGCCCCTCTCACATTTACAAAATTGCTTCTGGGAGATTCAAACCTGGATGCCTTCCAGGCTAGTTAAAAATAATTCTGGAAGAAAAGTGCAGTGCAGGTTGTTGGCAGTAGAAACGTGAGTAATTTTCAGCTGCTGCAGATTCCTTTCAGCCGATTCTGATACCCATTTCATTTCCAAATTTCTTGCAGAAGTTATCTTGTACTTTCAGCTTTCTTCTGATAAACATATTGAAAATGCAGTCAAACAGCTTTTTATCATTTCAAAATTCAAGCTCAAATTTAATCCTGCTGCCCTGATGAAGTCAAGGAAGCTGCTAGAGCATTTTCATTATATCTAGAGCTGACTGCACAACTCCCTGACATTCTTTAAAACTGACAGCATCATTCATTTAGAACAATGTAATCGATCCAGAAGAAGCCAGTGGCAATGAACTCTGGATACTCATACAGAAGAGAATATTCTAGCCAGCTGAAAAATGTTCCCCTCTTCATTTTCTGCCTAGAGACAAAGTCCTTCACCATTTGGGTTTTAGATTCTGTTAAATCTTAAAGATTTTTCTGTATTGAATCATAGTGCTTGCATTTACACCTCAGTTATCAGTTATTTTGTATTATCTCTTAACAATGATAGAGTTGCCTGTATTACTAAAGATCTTACTGCTGAAAATGCAGATTGCTAACTTAATTTTTGTATTTCCCAAGGACTGTAGGTACTGTAAAGAAGTAGCCTACTAATTTTTGATTTATGCAGGAATAGAACATTCATTAGTAAGTTAGGACTAACCTAAGAAAATTACCGAAGGGGCAGGTGTCCCTAGGGTGGTCAACGTTCTGGAAGTTAGAATTGATATAAATGAATCTGAAAGTCAATGCACTTCAGAATTGAAAAAAAAAAAAATAGAGATCACTTCATGTAATGATTCCTAATTTAGGTTCCTTAGGCACTTAGGAAATGGACAAGCAGTTGTTGGTGTTCATGAGCCATTTTAAATACACCCCCCGCCCCCCACAAAAAAAATAAATAAATAAAAAAGCAATTGGAACTGAAAGAATTTCACGTTAACTAAAATATCAATTTTGTTATAATTTGTTGGAATCATATCAGCTTAGTATGACACAGCTTGGCATTTACTCTTATTGTCCAGTTAGTTTTCTTTGTGATAAGATTATTTGGTTCTTACTGGAAACAGGGCTGTGGTTTCCCTGCTAGATCCTCACTCCCAGGATAAAGAATTTGAAGCAACTAGGAAAAGGTAAACTTCCAAAAGGAGTTTCATGACCTTAAGAGGTAGACCCTCTATAATGAGTAGGGTATCTAAATTACACCCGACTTATTTCCGCCTGCAATGGGGGAGACCTAGATTCCATCCCTGGGTTGGGAAGATCCCCTGGAGAAGGGAAATGCTACCCACTCCAGTATTCTGGCCTAGAGAAACCCATGGACTGTATGGTCCATGGGGTCGCAAAGCACTGGACACGATTGAGTAACTTTCACTTTCACATTTCCCGAGAGAACATAGTACTCTGCCCAAAACAATCCATAAAGCAGAATAAAAGCAAAATAGAATAGAAGAAAACAAGTCGATGGTGTAAGGTATCAGTGAGATCTATTTTGCTACTCGTCATTCTTCATTCCAATCCCGTTGCCTTTTCCTCACTTTTTCTTTTCATGGGAGTGCACAAGCAGAAAGCCAGGGCAGACCAAGGTTACTAAAGCCAGAGTCAAGGCCACTAAGCAAGCCTCCAGGCATAGCTCAAAGCCTGACAGTCTCCTCACAATATGCAACAGGGTTCTCCTCTCGCTAGGAGGAACATGGGTCCCATTTGGACATCAGATTCTCTGATGGTTTCTAAGGGGGGATTTTCCTCTGCTCATGGCCTCCCAAGAGCCAGTCTTTAATAGAGCGTCTCAGAAGGGTTAAGGACAGTGCACTGCTCCTCAGAGAACCAGCATATGCCATTAGCTTCTTCTACAGATAACATATGGGCTCACTTGATGAAGAACAAGCTTGGCCTTGGTGGATGGCATGTGATACATGCATGCATTTGCTCAACAAATATTTATTGAACACCTGTTATATGCTTGTTAAGCACTGAGTTGTCACCCAGAACCATACAAAGTCTCTGTCCTTATGGAATTTACATTTTAGTGGGGAAAATATCATTATGATAAGTGCAACGAAGTAGACATTCATAGGGATTAAAAAGAGCACAATAGAAGGGTGGCCATATAATTTATCATCCAAACTCGACCACTTTAGAGAAGAAGCCAGTTTAGAGAAGAAGCACCATTAACAAATTGCACAGGGTAACAGGCAAAATCAGGGATTTTGTCACCCTAATTATCCCTGATGGAGTAAGTCAGAAAGACTAAGAGGAATCAGAAAATACCCAGCATCTTACTTTATAGCCTCTGGGACCTTTGTTTTCAATTGATGCTGGCAGACTTCTTGGCTCATTGGCTAAGGATTGTTGTGTTACGCTTAAAGAATAAACTATTCTTCGGTTCCAGTCAAAACTGTTAGACCTTTGGCTTATATTAAATCATTTGCACTTTCCTAGAAAGTGACCAGTACTTTCCAGATAAGAAAATTCCTCTAAGATCACAAGACTACCAAGAGCTCACCTAAAATATAGGCACTTTGGTGGTCCAGTTTCATAGCAATCTTATTTCAGAGGATACATTTTCCGATGAAATAGCTAAGATTGGACTCTTATTGGTCAAGGATGAAGGAAGATATAGGGACATTAGAACTGTTGGCTAGAAAGCACCCACCAGAACATGGGCAATGGTTAATCAAGGTTCTCCTATACAAAGAGAGGCTAGTGAAAACTGGGAAAGGCCAGTAAAGTTGTCTGCTTGCAACTTTACGTTCTAGGTGAACAGAGAGCTTTCAAAGGAACTACAGACCTGTTATCACTGAAAGTAATTCAACTCTTGACCACATGCCAAGAAAGAACCCTTGAACAGGTAATAGGTATTCATAACTGTTAAATGGCCTTGATAATACAGCAAGCTGGAAAAGAAATTTAGAAACTCACATCTTGCTCATATAATACATTAACTCCAGACTACTCCAGAAAACATTTCAATTCCCATTATAGTAAGTACACACCTCTTCCTCATGTGTAAGGTACCCTGCCCCTCCAACATATAACACCTCCTCTCTGCATAGAGAGATCCTTAGAAAGTGAAGTCGCTCAGTCATGTCCGACTCTTTGCGACCCCATGGATTGTAGCCTACCAGGCTCCTCTGTCCATGGGATTTTCCAGGCAGTAGTACTGGAGTGGATTGCCATTTCCTTCTCCAGGGGATTTTCCCGACCCAGGGATCAAATCCGGGTCTCCCACATTGTAGACAGATGCTTTACTGTCTGGGCCACCAGGGAAGTCTTTATCCTTAGAAACATTATTCTTATTTTGTCTGACCTTGTTTGAGTTCCATGCTTTTCAGTAAACTATTAGACATCATTAACACTCTCCTCGATTTGAATGGTTTGTTCTTTGGAAAACAGTCAAAAATAAATGGACTCAGCACTTAGCTTACCTATATTAAAAGCATATGTTCATTTATAAAATCACACAGAAGCAACCTAAATGTCCACTGACAGGTGGATAAAGAAGATGTGGCATATATGTATTGTGGTATATATACTGTATGTATAGAATATTACTCAACTATAAAAAATAATGATAATGCTATTTTCAGAAACATGGATGGCCCCAGAGACTGTAATATTAAGTGAAGCAATTCAGACAAAGATATCACACAATCTAACGTGTGGAACCTAAAAAAATGATACACAAATCACAAACATAGAAAACAGGCATGAGTACAAAAGGAGATAGTGAGGGGATAAATCAGAAATTTGGGATTAAATATATCACTACTATATATAAAAGAAACAAACAATGAGGACCTAAGGTACAGCACAGGGAACTATATTCAATATCTTATAGTAGCTTTTAATGGAAAATAATATGAAAAAGGATATCTATACATAATAACTGAATCACTTTCCTGTACATCTGAAACTAACACAGCATTGTAAATTAACTATACTTTAATTTAAAAAAAATAGAAAACAACATATGATTAATTCATTGCTGATGAGCAAGACACAGGACAGGGCTTCTAAGTATATAGCTTGAATTTGCCTCTCTGCCTTTTGACAGGGGAAGGGCAAGTCTTTATTTGACCAGTTAGTTTGGTTATCAATTCTAGTTTTTATAAAATATACCAAATTTAACGTGCCTTTATTCCTTATTAGGTTCCTCTCTTTTTGTAACTTTATCTAACATAATTTAATGTAGGTGCAGTAAAACCTTGATTAACCTTTATCTACTCAGACCATCTAATTGAAAAGACTTTTTAATGATTTTTTTTGGACTTTGGGGTAAAAACAAATGATAGCAAAGCAAATAAAATGAACATAAAATGGAAACTTCCATGCAGTTACTGCATCACTTTCAGCTTAAAATTTAAGGTCCTATATTCTCAAATAGTTACTACTAGCCTCTACTCCTTGCCTGGAAACTCCCATGGACAGAGGAGCCTGGTACACTGCATCCACGGGGTCGTGAAGAGTCAGACATGACTGAGCAACTTCACTTTCACTTTCATGCATGGGAGAAGGAAATGGCAACCCACTCCAGCGTTCTTGCCTGGAGAACCCCAAGGACGGGAGGAGCCTGGTAGGCTGCTGTCTATGGGGTTGCACAGAGTCAGACATGACTGAAGTGACTTAGCAGTGGCAGCAGCAGAAGCAGCAGCAAACTCTACTCTATGGCTCTGTCTAAATCAGTACTTGTCACTTATAAGTTTAAGAATTAGCTAGAATGTTTATTGAAAAGCACCTTCTGGTGGCTCAGTGGTAAAGAGTCCACTTGAAAATGCAGGAGACATGGGGTTTGATCCCTGATCCGGGAAGATCTCACATGCTGTGGAGCAGCTGAGCCCATGTGCCATAACCATTGAGCCTATGCTCTGAAGCCCACCCACCCTAGAGCCTGTGCTCCACAATAAGAGAGGCCACTGCCTTGATAAGCCCATGCACTGCAACTAGAGAAAGCCCACACAGCAACAAAGGCCCAGCACAGTAAAAAATAAATAGATAAAATTCTTTAGAAAAGCATCTTCTCAGGACCCACCTCTAGAAGATCTGGAAGAGGCCTCAGGAATCCACATGTTTATCCCTCTAGGTGATTCTAAAATCTGTACTTTGTGCACATCACCTTCATTTATTATAGCACAGGAAAGGAATTAGATTTTTTTCCAGGCTTCAGATCAGATCAGATCAGTTGCTCAGGCATGTCCGACTCTTTGAGACTCCATGAATCGCAGCACGCCAGGCCTCCCTGTCCATCACCAAATCCCAGAGTTCATTCAGACTCATGTCCATTGAGTCAGTGATGCCATCCAGCCATCTCATCCTCCGTCGTCCTCTTCTCCTCTTGCCCCCAATCCCTCCCAGCATCAGAGTCTTTTCCAATGAATCAACTCTTTGCATGAGGTGGCCAAAGTACTGGAGTTTCAGCTTTAGCATCATTCCTTCCAAAGAAATCCCAGAGCTGATCTCCTTCAGAATGGACTGGTTGGATCTCCTTGCAGTCCAAGGGACTCTCAAGAGTCTTCTCCAACACCACAGTTCAAAAGCATCAATTCTTGGGCGCTCAGCCTTCTTCACAGTCCAACTCTCACATCCATACATGACCACAGGAAAAACCATAGCCTTGACTAGATGAACCTTTGTTGGCAAAGTAATGTCTCTGCTTTTGAATATGCTATGTAGGTTCGTCATAACTTTCCTTCCAAGGAGTAAGCATCTTTTATTTCCTGGCTGCAGTCACCATCTGTAGTGATTTTGGAGCCCAGAAAAATAAAGTCTGACACTGTTTCCACTGTTTCCCCATCTATTTCCCATGAAGTGATGGGACCAGATGCCATGATCTTCGTTTTCTGAATGTTGAGCTTTAAGCCAACTTTTTCACTCTCCACTTTCACTTTCATCAAGAGGCTTTTGAGTTCCTCTTCACTTTCTGCCATAAGGGTGGTGTCATCTGCATATCTGAGGTTATTGATATTTCTCCCGGCAATCTTGATTCCAGCTTGTGTTTCTTCCAGCCCAGCGTTTCTCATGATGTACTCTGCATAGAAGTTAAATAAACAGGGTGACAATATACAGCCTTGACGAACTCCTTTTCCTATTTGGAACCAGTCTGTTGTTCCATGTCCAGTTCTAACTGTTGCTTCCTGACCTGCATACAAATTTCTCAAGAGGCAGATCAGGTGGTCTGGTATTCCCATCTCTTTCAGAACTTTCCACAGTTTATTGTGATCCACACAGTCAAAGGCTTTTGCATAGTCAGTAAAGCAGAAATAGATGTTTTTCTGGAACGCATTTGCTTTTTCCATGATCCAGCAGATGTTGGCAATTTGATCTCTGGTTCCCCTGCCTTTTCTAAAACCAGCTTGAACATCAGAAAGTTCAAGGTTCACGTATTGCTGAAGCCTGGCTTGGAGAATTTTGAGCATTAGTTTACTAGCGTGTGAGATGAGTGCAATTGTGAAGTAGTTTGAGCAGTCTTTGGCATTGCCTTTCTTTGGGATTGGAATGAAAACTGACCTTTTCCAGTCCTGTGTCCACTACTGAGTTTTCCAAATTTGCTGGCATATTGAGTGCAGCACTTTCACAGCATCATCTTTCAGGATTTGGAATAGCTCAACTGGAATTCCATCACCTCCATTAGCTTTGTTCGTAGTGATGCTTTCTATGGCCCACTTGACCTCACATTCCAGGATGTCTGGTTCTAGGTGAGTGATCACACCATCGTGATTATCTGGGTCGTGAAGATCTTTTTCATACAGTTCTTTTGTGTATTCTTGCCATCTCTTCTTAATATCTTCTGCTTCTGTTAGGTCCATACCATTTCTGTCCTTTATCGAGCCCATCTTTGCATGAAATGTTCCTTTGGTACCTCTGATTTTCTTGAAGAGATCCCTAGTCTTTCCCATTCTGTTGTTTTCCTCTATTTCTTTGCATTGATGGCTGAAGAAGGCTTTCTTATCTCTTCTTGCTATTCTTTGGAACTCTGCATTCAGATGTTTATATCTTTCCTTTTCTCCTTTGCTTTTTGCTTCTCTTCTTTTCACAGCTATTTGTAAGGCCTCCTCAGACAGCCATTTTACTTTTTTGCATTTCTTTTCTATGGGAATGGTCTTGATCCCTGTCTCCTGTACAATGTCATGAACCTCATTCTATAGTTCATCAGGCACTCTATCAGATCTAGGCCCTTAAATCTATTTCTCACTTCCACTGTATAATCATAAGGGATTTGATTTAGGTCATACCTGAATGGTCTAGTGGTTTTCCCTACTTTCTTCAATTTAAGTCTGAATTTGGCAATAAGGAGTTCATGGTCTGAGCCACAGTCAGCTCCTGGTCTTGTTTTTGCTGACTATATAGAGCTTCTCCATCTTTGGTTGCAAAGAATATAATCAATCTGATTTCGGTGTTGACCATCTGGTGATGTCCATGTATAGAGTCTTCTCTTGTGTTGTTGGAAGAGGGTGTTTGTTATGACCAGTGCATTTTCTTGGCAAAACTCTATTAGTCTTTGCCCTGCTTCATTCCGTATTCCAAGGCCAAATTTGCCTGTTACTCCAGGTGTTTCTTGACTTCCTACTTTTGCATTCCAGTCCCCTAGAATGAAAAGGACATCTTTTTTGGGTGTTAGTTCTAAAAGGTCTTGTAGGTCCTCATAGAACTGTTCAACTTTAGCTTCTTCAGCATTACTGGTTGGGGCACAGACTTGGATTACTGTGATATTGGTTTGCCTTGGAAACGAACAGAGATCATTCTGTCATTTTTGAGGTTGCATCCAAGTCCTGCATTTCGGACTCTTTTGTTGACCATGATGGCCACTCCATTTCTTCTGAGGGATTCCTGCCCACAGTAGTAGATATAATGGTCATCTGAGTTAAATTCACCCATTCCAGTCCATTTCAGTTCGCTGATTCCTAGAATGTCGACATTCACTCTTGCCATCTCTTGTTTGACCACTTCCAATGCCTTGATTCATGGACCTGACATTCCAGGTTCCTATGCAATATTGCTCTTTACAGCATCGGACCTTGCTTCTATCACCAGTCACATCCACAGCAGGGTATTCTTTTTGCTTTGGCTCCATCCCTTCATTCTTTCTGGAGTTATTTCTCCACTGATCTCCAGTAGCATATTACCCTTAAATTAATTGTTTAATTACTTATTAATAAATTACTTACTAATTGTGTATTATATAAATATCAATGTATAATATATTTATATAGAAATTATACACATGTATAATATAAACATATTACTTATTAAAATACTTAATTACTTATTAATTAGCTCATAATTAATAGCTGACCTTGAGACACAGACTAAGTATTATATGTTAAATAATTTGATGTACACAAAGATATCAGGTATTGAATATTATTAACTTCATTTTACAGGTTCAGAGAGTTTAGTTAACCTAACTGAGATCACAAAGTAAATTATGGGAATCAGATTCCAAAAAGAAAAGTAAGATTCAGAACCTTTTCTTTCCTTTCTAATACATTTACTCTATACACCAAAGCAATAAAGTTAGTCACTGCTTTAAAAAAAAAATCAACCATAAGAATTTAAATCTTTTAAAAAAAGTCTTTAGGGATATCAATTTAATAAACAAAAGTATGCCATTCATTCACCAAGCTCTCCTTTATCAAAGTCTGATGGTAGCTCAGACCCTTAGTTACCCTATGGTCAACCTGTCAGCTAATCATAGATCCTAGTGTAATACAGGTCAAAGCAGGCTCCCTGTGTCCTTACATAGCCTTTCATGCTTTCAAAAGGCTTTTAGATACATTATCTCATTTGATTCCTCCAACAGTACTAATAGATCACACAAAATAGATGACATCTTTGTTGCTTAATACCAAAAGTCACAACAGGGTTCTCAGTCTGCTACTTAATTCAGAGGCATCGTCATCTCGGCACTGTAACTCTCATCTGCAGAATTCATTTGAACTGTTCCCCTTCCCTGTGAGCTCGGTGGTTTTGTGTCCCTAGATAACCTCATGACTGCAGCTCCATCCAAGGGGGCCAGCCTCCCCAGCAAAAGACAACATTAATAGAAGGTCTGGCTGAAATGCCCTGACTTTATTTTTCTCTGGGAAAAGATGTAATTGCAGAACAACTGCTCTCCAGTTATTCAAATTTAAACATTTCATTTGATGAAATGATTTCTTTTACTCATTTTATTGCACAGTTTAAAATTATGGCTTCAATATATCTGATAGTGATATTAAAGTATTACAGTTACAATGGCTAATTTAATCCCATGTCCATTTGGAAATAATCTTATTCTAATGCAATGCCTTTACTCATGGCAACAGAATTTTACCAGAAGCTTTTTGACAGTAACATTTTATGGAATCAGCAGAGCATAGACTTGGCAAGTGCTCAGTTGGCGGAGGTTCCACATACAAGGTATTCCAACTGCACCATGAAGCAGCCAGGCATGGGTGACTGGCTTGATCCTGAGTTAGTCAGTTCTGAGAGAGAAAAAAGCAAATCATCCTGCTCCTTTCAAATACATATTGCAATTTCTCTTTAACTTCCAATTACATATATGTAAGAAGGAACTGGTCAGAAGTTTAGTGTACGTGAATCTAAATATAGTTAGCAAAATACTATAGAGGGATATGATTCCACCACTGTGAGCTTCCCTGGTGGCTTAGCTGAAAAGAATCCATCTCCTTCAATGCAGGAGATGTGGGTTTGATACCTGGGTTGGAAAGATCCCCTGCAGAAGGAAATGGCAACCCACTCCAGTATTCTTGTCTGGAAAATCCCATAGACAGAGAAGCCTGGCTGTCCCTGGTAGCTCAGCTGGTAAAGAATCTGCCTGCAATTCAGGAGACTCTGGTTTGATTCTTGGGTGGAGAAGATCCCCTGGAGAAAGGATAAGCTACTCACTCCAGTATTCTTGGGCTTCCCTGGTGACTCAGAATGTAAAGAATCCACCTGCAATATGGGAGACCTAGGTTCAACCTCTGGGTTGGGAAGATCCACTGGTTGAGGGCATGGCAACCCACCCCTGTGTTCTTGCCTGGAGAATCTCCATGGACAGAGGACCCTGGAAGGCTACAGTCCATGGGGTCGCAAAGAGTTGGACATGACTGAGCGACTAAGCAGAACACAGCACATATAAATATAGAAGGCTGTTTGGTCTACTGAGGACTAATCTGACCTAGATGAGTTTATTCCTAAGTCCAAATCAAATGTTGTAAGGTGCTTTGTTCCTCTTGGATAAGTGTATTTGAGATGCAATATGATCTCAAATGTTTTTGATATTTTTATTATCAAATCTACAGTAAAGTGTTGGTGAATTTGAATTATGCCATCACATCACTGACAATGGTGATATAAATATCAAAGAAAAATGAGCAAGCAATATGACTAACATCTAACAGTAAAGTATACAGCTTTTACTTTAAAAATTAGAAGAAAATTAGTTGAAACATTAGGGAACATTGCAAGATATGTAATAAAGAAAAGCATGAACTGGCAACTGTCTTCCACATCCCTGCCTGTTAACCATTTCCAGTAGCTAAATTAACTTTAGTCAAGGTTAACTAACTCCATTCTATTACCACAGATGGGTCCCTTGACTATACTTTAATCCTCCTGGAAATAGTAAGAGACCAAATTTAATCTTTCACATTCAGCCAGAGGGAGGAGAGAAGAAAGTCATAATTCTGACATCACTGTAATATATTATGGGAAATTTGTCTCTTTTTAAAGTCACTTCCCAGAAAGATAACCCTTTCTTGTCTTTAGCACTTATAAGCTAGGCTGGTACATGTCCAACCTCAGGGTCACAGCCATTTCTCTGCTACACAGCTTACCTTGGAAAAGATAGTTTTCTCCCTCTATCAATCATTAGCTAAGGTAAGTGTCAGATTATGTGGTTGAATGAGGTAAAAATAGATGAATGTTAACTAGTTCATTCCATAGCACTAAGTACAATGAGGGAAAAGCCTGGAGCTCAGAGTTAGAAGCTGCAAGTTTGCAGGAAGAATCCCAAAACACTACATTCTCAGCAGATATTTCTGTATCTTCTGGTATGTGTTAAATTGCACTATCAGATGCAAACCTGAATATCTTGGAAGCAGCCTGGAACTGTGGACTGTTAGGCTGAGTCAAGATATCTGGCTCCACAATGGGGAAGCTATAATTGGCTATACTCCAATATAAAATAGAAAGTATTTTTAAAAAAGAGATCTGGCTCCACCACCAATATGAGTAGGATGATGGGCAGACTGTTCTAATTCTGTTTGCCTTCATAAATATGTTAAATGAGAATAATATCTCATGTGTTTACATCATACCAATGTCATAACAATTCAATATAAGAAAGGAATGTGAAAACAGTTGGAAGAAGATGAAAATGTGATTTTGATTATATGCTGTAATGATACAGAGAGTGGCTTGTAACATCTTCAGAGAAATTTGGGCTAAAATCCATATGTGGTGATAGAATCATGAACAAGTCATTATTCTATTGAAAACAATGCTGAGAATGTTTATTGAACAACCTCTTCTATTCAGAATGATCTCACTTTCACCTATTCAAATTGTATCTAAGGGAAAAAAGTTCATTCTTTAATACCATACTGGAAATGATATCTCATATACATGTATATGCCAGCTTTGGTCAGGTGATAATGATTCATATTCATCTTCTGACAGAATGGAATGGTGAGGTGAACATGGGATTTAGGTCATTATCTGGACACAAATACGTGTTCTGACACTTTCTAGGTTTGTGCCATTGGGTCAATTTCTACCATTTGACTATCAGTATCTGGTATGCATATATATAATAATTTTTCTTACAGGTTTGCTTCAATGATCAAATGAGAGACTGCATACAAAAGTGATTTGGAAACTGCTTTGAAATAGTGTAATCACTACTATATACAGAGTTCATAAATAACATCATCTTCTTCTGAAAATTTAAATAGCTTCCACAATCTTCCAGATTTTTTTTTAATACTCACCACATTGAACTTCCATCCTGTAGAGTACAGGACGCTCAGTCTCCTGCCTTATGCATTCCTGCCTTGTTTCGTTCTCATGCCACATTCCCTCTTCCTATATCCACAGGAAACACCCTTCCTGCTTCCGTCCTTCAAGGCACAGCTCAACTGCCTTTTGTTCTGTGAAGCCTTACCTGATGAGATTATATATTTATTCATCTCTTCTCTAACTCTATTGTCTAAACTCTTAAAACACTTCTTCTTGATGCCACTCATCTACAACGTACTGTACCCTTATCCCCTTGCATAGTTACCTTTTCAAATAATGTGCATGTATCATATCTTTACCCTTAGGACAAAGGTCACTGAGTTTAAAGAACATGGCACACTTTTCCACCCCCAGCATATGTAGTGAGATGTCTTATAAGTAGTTCACATTTTGTAATGACTGATACAAATAAAATAAATGAAAATGTAATGAATGGTGTAAAAATTGAAACCTGCATATCTATTCCAAGTGACAAGGAATTACTTTTAAAAATAGTTTATTCTAAGATGATTTTCCAGTTGCAATTTGTATAGTGTACCATTTTAGGATATATGTATGTATATGGTATTGGCAGAAGAGTAAGATTGAAATGATTCATTTCAGTGTTTAGAAGGTTACCACAGATTAAAACCAAACCAATTTCTGTTCATGAAGGAGAAGCATTTAAGAAGCTGCCATCCATAGTACATTTGGAAGGAATCCATCCAATAATGACTAAATTAAAACACAAATCACTGAAGAAAAAGAGTAGGCTCAAGCAACTGGCCAAGTAATAATGAAAAACAAAATAACAGAACATGGGTGAAAGATAATTACAGTCTAGATTTCAAATAAGAAATCATGAAATAAAAACAAAATAAATTTACTCATAAAACCAAATGTTCCCCTATTTGTCAACTCATTAGCTATGATAACAAAAACTGCGTGGTGTTCCAGGTGACCTAATTATCATATCTATCTCAATCCTCAAATATATATATCTGGGTACAGAAAAGACAGCGTTTACTGAATTACTATACTAGATTTCAGTAGTTAATGACTGTTGGGAATCAGTAAATGTTAGATATCATGATGGGTACCTTTATAAACATCAATTTTTTTCAATACTCTTAATAGTCAGCCTTTCCATCCCTTCACTACTTATTTCCTCTATCCTTAATTTGTCAGTTAATCCTGTACTGTTTTGTGGTTTCTCTTACATTATTTGTGTGTTAGTTGCTCAGTCGTGTCTGACTCTTTGTTACCCGATGGACTGTAGCCTGCCAGGCTCCTCTTGTCCATGGAATTCTCAAGGCAAGAATACTAGAGGGGTAGCCATTCCCTTCTCCAGGGGATCTTCTTGACCCAGGGATCAAACCTGGGGCTCCTGCATTGTAGGCAGATTCTTTACCTTCTGAGACACCGTGGAACCCCCATTATATTATATACTAGGGATATTTATCTCCCATCCTTTTATGTGTTTACTCATTAATCTATTCTGGTTAAATATTTATTATGTAGCTATTAGGTATTAGGTAGGTATCATTCTTACTTCTGGATATAGATTAGTGGATAAAAAGAGTCCATTACCCAATGAAGCTTTCATGTTGGTTATTACTCATTTGTACATACATGCATTGCGTACCCAAACTAAATTGTTAGCTTCTTGGAAGCTAGTTCCTTAATTTTACTTTCTTTCATTTTCTAGAGTGTCTAACATGCTATGTACTTAATACATAATTGGTATACAACATGTATCACTTTGTTTTAAGATATTTCAAATATCATTGTTGGATTAAATAGCATTTACATTTTAAAAAATATCCTAAGAATAATATGATATCAAATTCTTAAGGACTTAAAGGAAAGTCTAGGTCTTAATAAGTTAGTATTCTCTGCATTCCACATAACCTCCTCTACCCCTCTGATCCTCACTGAAACAGTTATTTAGACAGACTTCTAGGTCAGATTTCTCTTCTAGCTGAAACAACATCCACATTTATATGGGGAACAGTTTTGCTTCTAGTATGAATTTTTACTATGATTCTCAATAACAGGATATTTTCTTAATTGATATCTCTTCAGACAAGGCTATTGATGCTATTCCTTTAACCCACTTTAAATACTTTGATAAGATTTTGTATTTGAAAATAAGAACTCTCGTTTATATATTAGATGGAAGAGTTTCACATAGAATTATAGTCTACACATACATTATCCTGTTCATTTTTCTCAGCCAGGCTGAAGCTAGGTTAGCATTCCTGGTCCCTGGTTTCCACATCTTTGGCTATTCTCTGATGTTTATCTTCTTTCTGTGCTTTGAAAGGCAATATAGCATAGTGGTTAAATGCACGGGTTTTTAAGATATGACTTTTGATAAAACAGGTTCCTCTTACGGGAGTTATATCATAGAAATACATATAAACTGTGGTACCTAGTCTGTCATATACCAAGTGCTCATCAAGCAGCAGATCTTTGTATGTGAGTCAAAGGAAAACAAAAGACCCGTGTTGAAAGCTTACCTTCATTCAGAAAAGTCTAAAAATAAACTGTATAATATTACTATATTAATAATAATATAATTAAAATAATAATGTTGCTGCTGCTAAGTTGCTTCAGTTGTGTCCAACTCTGTACGATCCCACAGATGGAAGCCAAACAGGTTCCCCTATCCCTGGGATTCTCCAGGCAAGAACACTGGAGTGGGTTGCCATTTCCTTCTCCAATGCATGAAAGTGAAAAGTGAAAGTGAAGCGCTCAGCCGTGTCTGACTCTTAGCGACCCCATGGACTGCAGCCTACCAGGCTCCTCCATCCATGGGATTTTCCAGGCAAGAGTACTGGAGTGGGGTGCCATTGCCTTCTCCGAAAATAATAATAAAAATAATAAAATAATATTATTATTTAAAAATTTTTCTGAAACCTGATAAAGTGTATGTTGTTATGTAAATATTTTGCATATGTATGTGAGTTTGGAGGCTCAAAAATTGATTTAACCACATTACCATCAATAAAGTTGGCTGTGGACTGACACAGACACACACAATATCATGGCTGGCACACGGGAAGAGGTACAGAAAGGGCCTGTTGGAAGATTAATGAAACATGAAGTCATCCTACTCTCAAAAAACAAGCAGATATATATTTTATCTTGTATTTAATCCAACAAAATTTAGTTATTTATCTGTAATCTGTTTATGCTACACAAGAAGAAACTAGGGTCAAAAACTTTAAGTAATACACTCAAGTTCACACAGTTAGTTCATTCAGGATTTGACCATGACTTCAAAGCTGGACAACTAGCCAGAGGCCATCATTAGCTGAAGTACCAGGGAAAGAAAAGCCTTTTCAGCAGAGGTTTTAAGCGCAAACCTATAAGAGTGAAGTGCTGTGTATCTATATGAATATGCATATATGTGTGCATACATATATATGTATGTGCATGATATAAACAATTCAGAGGTGAGGAATTATGAAAAACAGAGAACACAATTACCTAACAAAAGAATGGATATTCAATGTTCTTCCTTTCCTCCCTCCTTCCATGCTTCCTTCTTTTTTCTTTATTACTAAGTTTTTTAAAGAAAACAGACCATTTCTAATGCCTGCTTTAATGTGCTGCGAAGATGTTACAGATGTAAAAAGCCTACAGCTTCTGCCATTATGAGTAGATTGAAGGATATTCAAAGAATTGGAGATTTGGACCTTGCCAGTGTAAGGTAGAAGACTTCTTCAACTTGCAACCATTATAACAATGTTTGCTTAGATTATGTTCTGTTCATTTAAACTTCTTAGCATAAATTCAGTTTATGAACCATTATAAAGGATTAAATATGGGAGAAAAGAATACTACTTGGTCAGTGTAATCAGCATATTTAGATAAAGAAGGGCATAGAGAAATAAATTATTTTCCATTTAAAATAAATTTATTATTTAAAATAAATATCATTTCTGTTCCTCTTGATTATGGCTATTAGAATGGAAGTTTCATAGAGACCGCATAACTGAAATTTATAGGTCTTTCTATTCCTAATCTTGAAAGTCTTCCCTAAGCCAATTTGGTTTATTTAAATTATTTCTTTATTTAAAGATCCTATTTAGTTTCTAAATAGGATCCTAAAAGTTCCTATTTAGTGGCCTTTCTGAGGTCTCCCCATCATTCCAAATAAAATGCTTAGAAGAATAGAAGGGATGCAGCTGAGTGAAACAGCTAGCCATGCCCAAAGTCACTCTCATGGTTCCACATAAATAAATCCAGATACATATATAAACAGCAAATTATAAAAGCAGTAATTATTCATCCCATCAGAGTGCCAGATTGCAGGTGTCTGCCCAGGATGTCTAGATATTTGGCTCATGCCTTTGCTAAAAATGTGGAACATGTAATCTGATGTTTGGATCAGAAAACACATAGGTTCCATGTAAGTACATATATGGTTCCATTCCACCACTACAGATGGTGACTGCAGCCATGAAATTAAAAGACTCTTACTCCTTGGAAGGAAAGTTATGACCAACCTACATAGAATATTCAAAAGCAGAGACGTTCCTTTGCCAACAAAGGTTCGTCTAGTCAAGGCTATGGTTTTTCCTGTGGTCATGTATGGATGTGAGAGTTGGACTGTGAAGAAGGCTGAGCACCGAAGAATTGATGCTTTTGAACTGTGGTGTTGGAGAAGACTCTTGAGAGTCCCTTGGACTGCAAGGAGATCCAACCAGTCCATTCTGAAGGAGATCAGCCCTGGGATTTCTTTGGAAGGAATGATGCTAAAGCTGAAACTCCAGTACTTTGGCCACCTCACGCGAAGAGTTGACTCATTGGAAAAGACTCTGATGCTGGGAGGGATTGGGGGCAGGAGGAGAAGGGGATGACAGAGGATGAGATGGCTGGATGGCATCAGTGACTCGATGGACGTGAGTCTGAGTGAACTCCGGGAGTTGGTGATGGACAGGGAGGCCCGGCGTGCTGTGATTCATGGGGTCGCAAAGAGTCTGACACGACTGAGCGACTGATCTGATCTGATCTGATGGTTCCATTTAAGTACACAAATATACATATATTGTCTGCCCCCCCCCCCCTTTTTTTTTTTTTTGAGGCCACAGCTTGAGCCTTGGAAGAAATTACAATAGGGAACTTGATTTCAAGAAACTCCCACAAATTAAATAGAGCAGAATTTATGTAAAATAGGTCCCAACATAATCTCTTTCAGCCTACCTCCTTTCCTCAGTCTGAGCTACACATCAGATACATTTAAAAAAATGAGCTACATCTTTTGGTTAATTTGAACTATGCCTGCTCCTATCCATCTGTAAGGAAACGAAACATTTCTGAGCCCTCAGGTCTCCTCACTCACACGAGTTCCTTTTTTTGTGCAGTGTTGTTGGTTTGGAGGCAGTGGGCAAAAGTGGTGGCTGAAACAGGTATCTGCATGCCCATCTAAATCAGAGGGCTACATTTTTCTTTCATGGAACTTGGATTTTTCGAGAAGGCAAAAGATCCATGCTTAGCTACAATGTGATGTTTTGCATTCATAAACCACTAATTGCAGCTTCTCTGGGATCTTCTGTAGGCCCAAAGACACTCAGACCCAAATATAGACTGGTACTTCACCAAAGAGATTCTCTGTTCCTGCTGTCAAGTCTTTGAATACATGACAATAATTACTGTTCAGAGGAACACTAGAACACAAGAAAAGCTCCCAGGCATCACTTAGCTCTCCTTCCTTCCTGCATCCCCTCTCTCCACCCCATCACTGAAACCTAAACCAGCCAATTAGATGAACAGCATGATACTGCTAGATGCTGCACAGAGCCTGCATCTTACTGCAGCTGTTAGACTGACAGTTCACTTACAGCCTGGAATGGATTGAGATTCTCTCATCAAGTTCCTTGGGGGTCAAAAGACTCTCCTTGTCCACGTTTGTTCCCCAATAAATAGGCATTTATCTCTAAGTATATGTAAAGCTTAGTTCTATAAAAATAGATGTGAGCATGACAAACTGTGATCCCAGTTTAGCCACTAGATGACTCAGCTGGAGTGGACAGGGCACTCTGAGGACAGTTTGCATATCTGCTGTCCCAGAAAACACCTCAAACCCCCAGCTACAGAGCAGCATGCCCAAAGAACCATTAATTTCCCTGGAACTGCAAACCACCAAGTTCTACTTGAACAGAAGTTTGGACAATCTACAATGTTCTTTCATATGTCTATCCTATTATAAAATCAGCTCTAACTTATGATAGACTCTAGAAAGTATCAAGAGAAAATCCTGAAGCATGCATTTCAGAGTTGCTTGCCTTGCCTTTCATTAACTATAAATACATTGCATTCAGGCTGCTCTGACATGAAGCAACCACTTTTGTGTTTACAGCTTTTAAAGGAAGGGAAAATCAGAAGCATGGGCTATCTCATTTTTCTTACATATAATGTGTTCTCCCTTGCCTCTGCCAAATGGATGAAGACTACATGTAGCATTAACCCTCAGGAAACCAAGTCACTGACTGAAGTGGAATTAGTCCTACATGTCAAAAGGATTTAAGGAAAGGAAAAACAAAAGGCAGTTAAAGAGTCATACTATCTTCTATTTATTAGGCAGCTTATTTTTATAGATTAGTTTATTTTACTTTTAAAAAAGCAAATTAATTTTTCCCCTTAAATGTATGGGATAGATATTTTTACTCAGATTTTACAGATAGGGAAAAGTGATGCAGAAGGTTAAACAACTTACCCAAAGTTAAAGAGCTGGTGAGTAGCAGAGCTAGAATTAAAAACGTAATGCTATGTACTAGAATTTATTTAACAGAGTTAAACTATGATTGTTGTAGTTAGAGCTCTCAGGAAACACTCCCAGGTGATACAAAACAAACAAATAAACAAAAAACGACTCTGAAAAGAAACAGATGTCTGAAAGTCTATATCTGAAAGGGGTCTCTAGACCCTCCACTGCTCTTTGAAGGAATGGTGATAATATTATAAGGGATTTACCTCTGAATGGATCTGTTGTTGTTGTTTAGTCACTAAGTTGTGTCTGATTCTGCCACCTCATGGACTGCCAGGCTCCTCTGTCCTCAACTATGTCCCAGAGTTTGCTCAAATTCATGTTCATTGAGTCTAACTATCTAATCATCGTATCCTCCGCCCTGCACTTCTCCTCTTGCCTTCAGTCTTTCCCAGCATCAGGGTCTTTTCTAATGAGTTGGCTCTTAGCATCAGGTGGCCAAAGTACTGGAGCTTCAGCTTCAGCAGTAGTCCTTCCAATGAACAGTCACGGTTGATTTCCTTTAGGATTGACTGGTTTGACCTACGTACAGTCCAAGGGACTCTCAAGAGTCTTCACCAACACCACAATCCAAAAGCATCAGTTTTCGGCACTCAGCCTTCTTTATGGTCCAACTCTCTTATCTGTACATGACTACTGGAAAAACCAGTTTTGACTATACGAACCTTTGTCAGTAAATCAATGTCTCTTGCTTTTTAATATGCTGCCTTGGTTTATCATCCTTGTGGCTCAGCTGGTAAAGAATCCTCCTGCAATGTGGGAGACCTGGGTTCAATCCCTAGGTTGGGAAGATCCCCTGGAGAAGGGAAAGGCTTCTCACGCCAGTATTCTGGCCTGGAGAAGTCCATGGACTATACAGTCCACGGGGTCACAAAGAGTCAGACACGACTGAGCGACTTTCACTTTCACTTGGTTTTTCATAGCTAGAATGGACCTAGCATTCCATAATAAGACTGAGTGATTCAAAGTCATTCAGTCACGTCCAACTCTTGGCAATCCCATGGACTGTAGCCTGCCAGGCTCCTCTGTCCAAGGAATTCTCCATGCAAGAATACTGGAATAGGTTGCCACTCCTTTCTCCAGGAGATCTTCCCAATCCAGGGATTGAACCCAGGTCTCCTGTATTGCAGGTGGACTCTTCACCATCTGAGCCACCAGGGAAGCCCAGTCTTTGCTATATGTCAAAACTTACTAAATCTATGTGTATATCATATCTAATTATTAGGTTCATGTGTGTAAACTGATTATATACCTATCATTTACTCTGTTGATTTCAGACTAGATGATGGTGGCTCAATGATTTAAAAAGACCAAATCCCCAAGCTAAAGGTACTCATAGCAAAAGATGGCAACAAATGCATTCACAAATATATATATATATTTTTGCATTAGCAGCATAAGCAGAGTACTGCGAGATCATAAGCGAAGAAATAATAAGAGAGGCTGATTGGAAACAACCTAAATAATCAAAGGGTATTTGTCAGGTAACTTATGGTCTACTAGTCAGCCATTAGAATCACATTGTAGCACAGTACTCGATGACTTTGGAATATTTTTTATATCTATTATTAAGCTGGACAAGCAGGTTATAACATGTACATGATATGGTTTCATTTGAAAAATATATGTAGAGAACATTTCAGCAAATGTTAATATGGTCATGAAAAGTTAAATCACTGTTTTCCGCTTTTTGAGTTTTTAATATTTTCTAAGTTTTCTACAGTGAATCTATTTTTCTTTTGTAATTGGAAAGATTTTTCAATGTATTTTATTTAAAATAAAATAAATGGTGTTTGCAATGCCTTAACAAAAACAAAAATGATTTGAAATTTCTCTAAACTGAGAAATAATTCAATTCCTAATAAAATTAGGATTTATTTCTACAGAGGGCCTCCTGAGCTCCAAGATGCCTCACTCTGACTAACTGTGATGCCCTGAATTTCTAGTCAGTATTTGGAATCATGCCAGATGTGGCATCTTGCCTTAGTCCAACTCTTCCCTCGTGGTCTTGAGTGACCTCTCATACTTGAGACATTGAACTGGAGTGGCTCAGATCTGTTTCCCTTCAAAAAGTCCAGTGTTTTGATATCTGGCTACATTAATCAAGCATTGAGCTGAACAGTTTGAATCACTGCTGTTATTTGGGGAGTCAGAATTATTAACCACCACCTAAACTAGGAGAAGACCCAGCATCTCTCAGGAAGCCTTTCAATACCTCTGGGTCAGTTCCTATAAAATTAACATCTTGAAAAAAAAAAAAATTCCACTTCCAAAGCTACCTGAGGAGTCAGGAGAAGGGGAGAGTGTCCTGTAACGGCTGAGCCTGATTACCAGCTCAGATCACTTACAACCTGGATGGACTGTGGACAGCCTGTGATGTAGCCTAGGTTGCCAATACAATGAGGCCAGCATACCAACAACAGACTCAGTGGTAAACATGATCACTCCTCTGCACTGGGAGTACTGTGTACTAACCACTGTTTTTTGTTTTTATGGGGTATTTCCCCCTGTGTACACTGAAAACAGCATAATTTTATACATATTCATTTATCACCAGCTTATTAATTCAACACCAAAACAAAGAGCTGACAGAAATTTCTTATATCATTTTTCTGTTTTTTTTTTTTTTTTCTTTCCTTCTTTTTCTTTTTTTGTAGTGCTTAAATAGAACAGAATGCCTTCTCAGGTACTTACTCATATATAAAATTCATTTTGATGATGATCTTCATTACTTTTGTTATACTAAAGGTTATAGTTGGGGTTAATCAAAAGATTTTATAGGGTGACATTCTCTAAATTAATCTACCAAGAACTGATATTTTAAGCAAACTATCTCCTGGGTTTTAGTATTTGATCTGAGGGGAAAAAAAAGAGTGTTAGCAGCAGGGCACATGTAAGGTGGATAGATCCTCTTGAAGAAGAAGATGATGAAATATTCCTTGGAAAGTCTCACATACAATGAATGTGACAGGGAGGTTTCAGAAATAGTTTTACCATTTGAGCAAATGTTTCTAAGCCTGTATTTTCACTTTGAAATTCTTTAATACCAGTAAATTAATATCAGAGCATTTTAACCTATGGTTCATAATTATAATAATTGCAGTAATAGCTCTTTATATCATGAAATTTAATTGCTTGACATGTATTAATGAATGGAGGAATGCATTTAGCTCAATTAGAAAAAATATTAATCACATGTTGTATGACTTCCTGTGGTTAATAAAAATTTGGTTGGCTGACTGAATGTTTAACATAGAGGTGAGATGATATTTAATATACAAGAAGAAAAATAAATTATCTGGATAAATAAGTAAAAACACAGTATTTAAAAATCCAAGTAATTAAGGGGAAGAAAACAAAAATTATGCATGTATATGATGAGTTTTTAATTAGCCATTCATTTATTTATTAAAAAAAATTACTGACACAAGATATACACTATTCTAGACTCTAGGAGTAAAACAGTGAACAAAAGCTTCAAATCATCTGCCCTCTTGGATGGTTCTCCCTAATTATTGTGATAAGCATTAATTGTTCACATTTGAATCTGCACTGATTTAACACACTGTTAATACTAACCCACTTTACCAATGAATTACAGAGCAATGGAGAGGATTAAAAGGTCTAGCCACTTATGTAATCTTCATGTGATCTTGGCCTTGACATTTAAACTCTGAAAAACCCTTTCTTTTAATGCACTGATTGGTAAGACTAAATGATCTCTAAGATCTGTCCAAGTTATAAATGCCATACTTCAGTGTTTCCTGTCGAGAGAAAAAAAATATTTTTGACTCATGTTTATAGTGTTTACAAGAAGAAAGTTCTTCATAATTAAAAAGAAAAAAACAAAAGTAACTCTAATTACAATCAACAGCAAATTGAGAAAGGTATCGTGGTACTTATATACATGTAAGTAAAGTAGTGATGGGCAGCTCTGGGCCAAGTTCATGGGAAAAATCACCACACTGATTACAGCCATTGTGAAGGGTTGTCAGAAACAGCAAGTAAATTACAGAGAAAAGGACCTACAAATCCTTTTCTGAAAATCATTACTATTATCATGATGTTAACTGGGTAATTTTTCTAGCACAAGGGGCAAATGCGTTTTTAAAAACATAATCAGTTGGATGGTACACATAGACGATGCAATTCTTACAACAGCTAATCTGAGATTATTCTATTAGAAAAAAAATAACCTAAAACAAGATAAAACAACTCACACTGCACATTAGAATACAAGTTATATGCAAAGAATGGTAGATCTTTTAGCTTCTCTTCATTTATTTAGCTTTCTTAATAGAATAGAGAACAAAGAAAGAAATCTCAGAAATCACACCTCATGTATACAGGGGCAAACATTATTAATATTAAAGATAATATCCATAAAAATAAACTTGGAATTAATTATGTTCGGATTATCCAGTATTTTCATTAAAGAACAACAGAGCATGGAGTCAAATGCAAAATGGCATTTGTTTCTAATTGCTTATGATTTAAATAAACCAATGTCAGACTAAAGAGTTTTTATTTTCAGTACCCATGGAAGCTTTGCCTTGGGATATCTTGGGCACAGTTTATGATTCTAGAGTTGGTGAGAATCATATTCCTCATAAATTATAGCCTGGTCGCAGAAGCTGTTTCTTTTACATTTCATTACCTGTATATCTAATCACATTAACAGATATACTTACTAGTCTTTGTTTTCTTTAGCTCAAATAATACCTTAACTCCTTTTATTTGTACTGTGATTCATGTTTAAAAAGTGCTTTGATATCCTTTTTGTTGTTTAAATCTCAGATACTTCTTAGAAGTAGATAAAACAAGCATCAATCTTTCTGAGGTTCAGTCTCCTCCTTTGTAACATGAAATTAACAATATTAATACTTCACCATAAGTTTTCCTAAAGATTAAGTGAGATTATAGTATTGATTATATTTTACATTTCTTGATCATTTACTGTATGCAAAATATCATTTTGATTACGCTTCATCAGTTAACTTATTCAATTCACATAGTAACCCTATGTGAAAGTGAAAGTCACTCAGCATGTCCGACTCTTTGTGACCCCATGGACTCTGCAGTCCATGGAATTCTCTAGGCCAGAATACTGGAGTGGGTAGCCTTTCCCTTCTCCAGGGGATCATCCCAACCTAGGGATCAAACCCAGGTCTCCCGCATTACAGGCGGATTCTCTACCAGCTGAGTCACCAAGAAAGCCCTAGTAACCCTATAAATAGGTCCTATTACTTTCCCTATTTTACAATCTGAGAAATCTGAGTCATAGAAAGCAAAGATAATTTGCCCAAAGTTACACAGAAAATTGCAGTTTCACTAGCTAATGATGTAAGCTACCTAGAATTATATCTGGCATCATGTTGCTTCCTAATGAGATCTGCTACCAAGTAAAGGTAGGAAAAGAAGATATCGGTTCCAATGTCAGAGTTAACAAAGTTAGCATTTCATGAATTAGGAGAGAGAAGAAAGGGCTATGAATAGAAGAAGATGGGCTGAAGTGAGGGGGGACGAATACTGATGTGAGCTGAATCCCTGGTCCATTGACAGAAGTCTAAGTTACTGTCAAGGTTATTGCATATCCATAGGGTTATGCTTTTAAAAGTTAGGAAAAGGTTACCTTTTATTCAAGACATTCTTTTCATCTGTTGGAAATGTTTCACACTGTTCTTATTGTATTGAACCAGATTCTTTACCATCATCTTCCTTAAAATTGTTGTAATAAGCATATGACCCAACGATATCCATGACACAGATGGCACTGTGTTAGATACGATGGCATAGCGCACTTGACAACCACACAAAGCAGTCCTGATTTCCATGCTCAGAACAGAGATTTCTATATATTCTCCAAAATGTCCTAAGAAAGAGCTTGAAAATTTTGTCTACAAATGACTTTCAGAAAACCAAGTCCTAGTCTTGTTAGCATCTATGTTTATCTTAATAAGTCTGCTAACAATGATCTGCTTTACCTATATTTTAGGTAGTCCATTTCTGGAGATCACAAATTTTAAAACCAGCTTTCTGAGTTTGAACTGCACACTGAAAGTGTGTACTTGTGTATATGTATATAAAACATGGCTTTTTTTCCTTCCATATTTTCTTGAAATAATGTTTTGGCATCACATCAACACACCTTAATATATCAATTACCTTTTTGGTTTGAACATATTTTCCTGCTATTGAAGTTATTGAATATCTTTGTTGGATATATTCTGAAAACACTGACTGTCACCTAGTGTCTAAAGGTTTAAGATAAGGATTGCTTACTAAATATAGAGCCCATAAAGCAAAACATCAGCTAGGCACTTGCAGTACTATTGTGGAGAGCAATACCTAGCACATTTGAGTTCAATAATACAACTTCCACCTAGCAACTAAAAGGATGGTGTTTTATTACAACGAGGACTAGAAAGTTTTAGAAAAGTATCCTCAAAACTATATACATAGTATTTCTACTAAATTCTGCTTTGTTCTGACTCACTGAGGTTTGAATGCATGGTTTTGTTGAACACACTGGAGAAAGCATATGCTGGAGGTGATTTTTATGAATCAGTTTTAGAAGAGTCTAATATAGTGCAGTGGAACCTATTTTTAAATTATTTTTTAAAATCTATAAAATAACATTATTTTACTGTTAATCTTATAACACATTTTACAAAGGGATAGAACATTATATCCTCTCTAGTGGTAGTAGAGTTAGTCGCTCAGTCGTGTCCAACTCTTTGTGATCCCATGGACTGTAGTCCACCAGGATCCTCTGTGCATGAGGTTCTCCAGGCCAGAATACTGGAGTGAGTAGCGGTTCCCTCTAATCTACAATAATTTCTTACTTATTTTCCCCTCAATTTTTTAAAATGCATTCTTATGCTATAATAATATTAAAACATTCCTAGTGATAATAATGATATCTTTACTGGCATGATCTCTCTTCTTTAATTATAAATTATCTGAAAATAGGAAGAGCTCTATAACTGAAATATTAGTCCAGAAGCTAAGCTAGATAGCTAATTTTGTGAGTTTTATTGTGATACTCCCTGCACTACACACTTTATAAAGTTTGTCCCATTTGATCCACACAATATTATAATTGTAAAATAATTACTTATAGAAGATAAAATACAGAAACCAAGATGTGCAATTTCTTAAAGATAAGGAAGGTATCACAATCTATAAGAACAGACTTTATACCCAGGAACCCTAACTTCAGACCTGCAGTCACAACTACAATGCTAGACTATGTTAGTCTGCTTCTGTAAGGAAGCTTTTGGTCTTTTGAGGCAAAGCGATATGGCAATCCCAAAGATACAGAAAACAATGAATGGATTACTTCTCAGCTGTCCTCTATGATTGGCTCCATTTGTCTTCAGGCCTCTTTTTTTTTTTTTTAATCTATCAGCACTTCTCACCCTTTCATCAGCCTAAAGAGTGGCATCCCCAGAGGAACGCGGAGAATTGCTATCTCACATCACCCCAATTCATTCCTTGCTTCACATTCTCCCTGACAAATCAATTCATCAGCCTGTCTGTCTGCTTCAGACTCACAACTCTCTTAAGACTGCTTCTGAAAGGAAGGTGCAACGTTTCCACTCTTTTCTGAGCCTGTTGATCCAACCCTCACATTCACATGGCACCTCCTTGTGCATGTCAGAGATGCCCAAGTTCATTAACCAAGGGCTGCTGCTGAGATGTCATCCTTTCTTTACCTTCTTAACTAAAGTTAAGAACTACTAAAGTAGTTATTCTCTTTCCCTTTGTCATCTTGCAACCACTCTCTGAGACAGATGAGGCCTCCAACATGTTATTTTTCCATAGATTTACATAATATTAACAGAAACACAGGCCACTATTCAAAGATGACATTGAAGAAAAGTTTGTTCATGTTATATAACATAACTCTCCAAGAAGATGATCTTGTCAGTGATCTCTTGAAACAAATTCCTTTTTCTCAACTGAGAGAAGTGGTTTTTATGTATAATTTTGGGAAGATCCTTATGAACTATTTTTTTTTTTTTAATTCCCTATGGTCAGTCTGACTGGAATGGTGATGTGACATCAATACTGTCAGTTTCACAATAAAATATCATGCCTCTTCAGTTCAGTTCAGTCACTCAGTCGTGTCCGACTCTTTGCGACCCCATGAATCGCAGCACTCCAGGCCTCCCTGTCCATCACCAACTCCCGGAGTTTACTCAGACTCACATCCATCAAGTCAGTGATGCCATCCAGCCATCTCATCCTCTGTCGTCCCCTTCTCCTCCTGCCCCCAATCCCTCCCAGCATCAGAGTCTTTTCCAATGAGTCAACTCTTCGCATGAAGAGGTGGCCAAGGTACTGGAGTTTCAGCTTTAGCATCATTCCTTCCAAAGAAATCCCAGGGCTGATCTCCTTCAGAATGGATTGGTTGGATCTCCTTGTAGTCCAAGAGACTCTCAAGAGTCTTCTCCAACACCACAGTTCAAAAGCATCAGTTCTTTGGTGCTCAGCCTTCTTCACAGTCCAACTTTCACATCCATACATGACCACAGGAAAAACCATAACCTTGACCAGACGGACATTTGTTGGCAAAGTAATGTCTCTGCTTTTCAATATGCTATCTAGGTTGGTCATAACTTTTCTTCCAAGGAGTAAGCGTCTTTTAATTTCGTGACTGCAGTCACCATCTGCAGTGATTTTGGAGTCCAGAAAAATAAAGTCTGACACTGTTTCCCCATTTCCCATGAAGTGATGGGACCGGATGCCATGATCTTCGTTTTCTGAATGTTGAGCTTTAAGCCAACTTTTTCACTCTCCTCTTTCACTTCATCAAGAGGCTTTTTAGTTCCTCTTCACTTTCTGCCATAAGGGTGGTGTCATCTGCATATCTGAGGTTATTGATATTTCTCCTGGCAACCTTGATTCCAGCTTGTATTTCTTCCAGTCCAGCGTTTCTCATGATGTACTCTGCATAGAAGTTGAATAAGCAGGGTGACAATATACAGCCTTGATGTACTCCTTTTCCTATTTGGAACCACTGTGTTGTTCCATGTCCAGTTCTAACTGTTGCTTCTTGACCTGCATACAGGTTTCTCAAGAGGCAGGTCAGGTGGTCTGGTATTCCCATCTCTTTCAGAATTTTCCACAGTTTATTGTGATCTACACAGTCAAAGGCTTTGGCATAGTCAATAAAGTAGAAATACTATTTATTATAGTATAAAAAAGAATCTTGTGGCTCAGTGGGTAAAGAATCTGCCTGAAAGGCAGGAGACCTGGGTTCGATTCCTGAGTTGGGAAGATCCCCTGGAGAAAGAAATAGCAACCTATTTCAGTATTCTTGCCTGGGGAATCCCATCGACAGAGGAGCCTGGCAGGCTACAGTCCATGGGGTCACAAGAGTCAGACACGACTTAGTGACTAAACCACCAAAAAAGAATCATATGTAACCTCAACAAGATTTCTCAGACTGTGTGTGTCTCTGTCTGAAAGAAATTCCTCTCTTCCATGTCTAGTCAACCAGAAGATTAAATCTTTCCCATTTCTTTTATTACCTGCCTGTTGACCAGTGTAAACTTCAAAAACAGAACAGAAAGTGACTCCTTGCATCTCTCAGATGGTATGTAACTCACTGTGGTGTATTGGTTGGCCTATGATTATTTCTTTGTTTTTACTCTACTTTGACTTCAAAATCTTCCCTTATCTCTATTTATATGATTGCATTCACTCTGAGATTTTCCACTTCCTCCTTGACTGTAACTCAGACAAACTACTCATTACAACCTCCTTCAGTCCTCCAATTCCTATTTCTGGCCTTGTTCCTCAATCTTTGCTATCACTCCAACAGTAGTTAATTTATACTTATAAGAAACAGCTGTGACTTAAACTTTGGTAATTACTTTCACATCACACACATTTTCCTCCCATACAAAAACAAATATATATCAACTCAAATAAAAATGATAGGAAGCTGAAATGAAACACTGGGGTGAATAAAGAATTAGGGCAACTTTTAAAATCTATTCAGAATTATTGAATTTGCTGCAAAAACTGAACAGGAAGTTCCCAAGTTAAAAACAAGGTATATTCTGATTATTCTTTCATAGATTAAGTGCTTGGAACTTTGGAAGCAATAATATAAACTACTAAATTCAAGGAAATAGTCTTGATAAATACAGACTTTAAAATCAGAGTTATAGCAGATGTAGTTGAGGAGGGGAAGGAATCGTGAGGAAGGGGAAGGTTGAGCTACCTCACTGAGACCTTGGTGCAACCAAAAGTGCTAATGACCTAGAGTGGGCAGTGGTTCACAACATGTGGCTCTGGGTTAACAGTGATAATTTGTATTAGCATCACTGTAGTTGTGTTAAGGGCTTCCCAGGTGACTCGGTAGGTAAAGAATCCACCTGCAATGCAGAAGACACAGAAGATGCAGTCTGATCCCTGGGTCAGGAAGATCCCCTGGAGAAGGGCACAGCAACACACTCCAGCATTCTTGCCTGGAGAATCCCATGGACAGAGGAACCTGGCGGGGTACAGTCCATGGAGTCACAGAGTCAGACATGACTGAAGCGACTGAGTATGTACACACACAGTTGTGTTAAAACTGCGCATTCCCAGAACCTACCTCTGGTCTCTTATATCAGAATCTCTGCAAGTGAAACCTAGGATTCACCATTACAGAGAGGTGCCCCAGGTGACTGCACAATTAAATTAGAGAATCTTTCTATAGCTACAAATGTATAGTAAAGCAACATATGGCATTATAAAAACGAAACTAAATGATGCCAACCAAGACTATTATCATTTTATATTAAGATTCTTCTATCCAGTTGTTTGATTTGACTTGTGGTGCCTTGTTTTATTTTGGCTGCTGGCCTGATGGGCCAAGTTCTTTGTGTTGTTACTGTCAAAGAAAAGGGTAACTTGAATCTTATTGGAAATGTCTGCCTCTATCTGGGTCATAAAAGTTAAGCATGACCTTTAAGTACTTCATATTTCCTGAAAAATATGTCAGTATTATGTACATATATATATGTGGCCAATGGGTTTATATATCACCTTTCAGGCTGGATATACAATCACATGTACTTCTCCACTTTCCCACGTTCCTGTAATGAAGTAGGAACGTGAATATTTGAAAGTACAATTCATTTTGTATTCTTAAATGAATATGCAAATAAACATGAAAAAATGGAATGTTTTTCTTCCTGGAATGAAAAGAAAAAATAAGTAATGTGAAAAGAAAATAGTCAAGTGCAGGAAAGGAAAGAAAAGAAATATCTGGGGATGTACTGTTCCTAAGTCAAAGCTCTCAGCCAGTAACTGAGCATCATAATTACTATTAGAATAGAGACAAGGCCTGAAGTCAGTGATCAGCTACAAAGAAGAGAAGCAGTGAGCAACATCACCAGGATCACAGAAATCAGGGAGCAGAGCAACACAATCTGTACTTTCACTGAGTGAGGTCTAGAATATGATGTCCTCATTTTAAAGTTTTTACACCTGTTTAGGATTATAGATAAACATGTATTAAATAAAAATAACTGTATATATGTTTTATTGAGGAAGAGCTGTTTAGTCAGACCTTTTAGGTTTAAGATAGAGTTCAACTGATCTGATTTTGATTTTCTTTTAAACCTGCCTCTCAAGAAAGTATAGAAAAGAGTCAAGTAAGGATTACCTGCATAGGTGTGATACGTCGTTTTCTTCCTTGTTACTGTCCGCCACTTCCAGGTAGTATACCTTTTTCATGTCTGCCTTTTATATCTACAGAACACATCTCTCTAATGACCCCTGATATGCCCAAATTAAACTAACAAAATAGGAGTACAAAGCTGAGCATAAGAACAGAAAGTCTGATCTCAGTAGATTTTCCTCTAGTACACATGGTCCTGTTTTCTGATTTACAATTGAAGATTTATGTACTATTACATCAAGTACCTCAGACTCCAGCGGGGCTACTATGCTCAAAACCAGACACTAATTTGCTGCTCGTAACTCAGAATATAGCAGGCTACCCCAGAAACAGAATTACTAATATAACTGGTCTGTTATTCACGGAGTGAAATATTGAATGAGGGAAAAGCTTATATTAATTATACTACAAATAAATATTAAAAATTCTAGTGCTTTAAATGATACAATGGGGAAACGTTTGTATAGAATGAAACCTGATTTTACTGTTGATTAAATCAAAACTTTGTAATGTTGCCAGGCAATGGACTAGTACACTTATAGAAAAATCAAATTTGATTGGACAGATTAATTCATGAAAAACAAAACAAAGTAAGTACAATTTCAGAAATAATTTATTTTTATTGCCCAAATCACAGACTGAGCCAAAATTTTCCTTAAATGATTTGCTTGTTCTATACTATAACAAATGAAAAAAAAAACAAAACCTCCCCAAATTTCCTGATGATTGCTTCATTTGAGATGGGAAATTAACATTAAGTGATTAATGGTCAATCCAACAGTGATAATTAAATAAGTTATCTCTACAGCCTATTCTGTTTCTTGTTTGTTTTTTTTTTTGGAGACAATATAATTGCACTTAATAGAGAAAAAGTAAACATGGTAATGATTTATTATTTTTATGAGACTATTTACAATTTTTATCAGACTATCAGAATCAACTGTTGGATAAAGATTCCAAGGTGAATTTAGAATTTGTTTTAGAGAAGATTAACATTGATCATAGAGTTGTGATAATGACCCTTAAAATAGGTTAAAGGAAATTAATTTTTAGCAGATTTAGTCAATGGTTTACAAAATATATCAATGAATGGAAATTGTACTGAACTAACAAAACTGCTGTTTTCATCCTTATTTTAAACTAATGGTATAACATATTTTAAAAATGCTATAACTACCTAAGAACTCTATTTTTTTTTAATGTTTGTAGTGCTGAGATGTTTATAGCTTTTCATGTGTTTTAACTACTGAAAGTTATACTAAATTACCTAATGTCAGTGGGTGTACATTAAAAACAATTTGTCCCCTACCAGAGGACACTTGGCAATGTCTAGAGACATTTTTTGGTTGTCACAAGGAAGTGGGTACTACTGGTATATAGGGGACACTTGTAAACATCCTACAATACACAGAACAAGCCCCCAGGACAAAGTGTTAACTGGCTCAAAATGTCAATCATGCCAAGCTTCAGAAACCCTCCCCTAAACTTTTCACCTTGACCCTAATTTTCCATGAATTCTCAGCTCAAAAAGAAGCACTTTTCCGTGGAAAATAAAATGTTGCATCCTGGTACTGACTGCCTCTCTTCCTCAGTGCCACTTGATGGGTAAAGCATTTACACTAGTAAATGTGAATTCAGAATAAAACAAGGGCAAGTTATCATTTCAAGATAAAATGACTAAGATGAAACTTCAATAGCCCTAAGTGTTTTATTGCTTTTTTTACTTTCTCTGACAATAAACATCATATTTATGCTTACTTTCTGTTTTGCTAGGTGTGAAGATAGAATTCTAATGAGCCATCAAATATCATAAAAAAGGAGTGCGAACAAGCTCTTGGCTCAAAGGTCCACTGCCTGCTCATATAAGGTCCCCAATTCACTCTGGCAGTCTCTATAAAACAAATGAGCTGTAGAGAAATGCTTTTTGCTGGCAGTATACCTATAATGTAAAATATTTTTTCACCATGAGAAAAGTAAATCACACACATAGACACACACACACACACATACCTATAACAAAATATTTTTCACCAGGAGAAAAATAAATCACACACACACATACATACAAGAGCAAAACTCTTATTCTATTGGCTAAAAAGGCAAAATAGACACAGTTCAAAGTATGCAAGTAATATATTTCACTGCTAAATTATTTCAAGAAAATAAATCCTGAGAACAGAAAGTGAAATATACAAGACTTAACACTTCTAAATGTCAATGAATGATACTAGTTGAAAAACCAGCCTCTCAATATACATCAAGACCAGTTACCTGGCTACAACCTACCTATGTACATACTTATCTTTTTAAAAAAACCACTTCAAACCGAAGGATGTGTTGGAAGATATTCTACTTGTTAAACTATTTCCATTTGGCCTTAGGAGTGAAATGCTGTTAGTCTATCATTAAATTTTTAAAAGCTTAAAGGAAAAGGCAGAATTTAAACTCTTAAGAATTTAGAGTCTTTGTTTTTCTTTTATCACCAGCCTTAAATAAAAATTCACAAGGAGAAAGGTGCCAAGACATATTTGCCATTCTGGATACATTTGAAAAAAAAAAATATTTAGGGAAAGTTTTACCAAACCAGCATTTACAGACTTTACGTTTTATATTTAAATATATTTCAAAAAAATTTTACAGGTCACTTCATGGTTAACAAACACGGACACAAAATAGCAACAGAAAGTATAAATTCGAAATTTTATAAAATTAATCAAGAATATAAGGAAAAGGGTAAATTAAGAATAATGTTTCTTATTAAAAATAAGAAACAAGGGTGAAATAAACACAACACATAGTTCTAGGGATTTTAGAAATGACCCATATAATTGATTTCTGTTCATTTAGTAATATTTTTTAAAGTTGCTGAAGAATTCACACATGCAACAGAGAAAGATTAAGATGCTATCTTTTGGATTCCGAAAGGGCGTAAGATTCAATCAGACTAACATTCATGTACCCTAACTCTTTTACAAGCCACTAGAAATTTGGGCAAAGTCTGCATAAATTTCAATAAGTGAGTACAAAATATGAACTTAGCACATCCCATAATCAGCTAAAATATCCCAGTCTCTAAATTTAGTAAGACTCTAGCCTTTGTCTTTACATTGCCTTACTGAAAAAAATAACCCAGTCCTGTTAATAAGCGAATAATTCCCTTTACCTCTTCTATGCCATGCTCCTCAGTGTGTGACTCTGAGGAGTCACATATATATTACACCAAAACAGATCTATTTTCTCAGGTTCAGATCCATTCATTCAACTGCCCGTTGGGCATTTACAAGACCACAAGGTACCTCAATTCTTATTCTTGCTATCTCTCTCTACTTCATTCTACGTATGTGAATATACTGACAGCCTTCTATGTTCACTACCTCCATGCAAGTCCAAGATACTATAATGGGAACTACTGCAACAGCTATCTCACAGGCTGTCACACAACCACTCCCAACCCCCTCTAATCTGTGAAAACAAATCTGATCATAAAACTTTAGTGTCTCTTTAATAGTGTCTCTTTGCTATTTGAGAATAAAAACAAAACACTTGAAATGACCTAGAAGACTTGGCTTATTCTGGAAACAAATTTATGTCTCATTTCAAACTCCTCTCTCCCTGCTCCCAGCACTGTTGCAGCTATAATGGTCTTTCACTTGCATTTTCTGTCCTCTATTCACCACAGGACCTTTGAACATGATACTTGTCTCTACGTGGAACATCTTCTGTTCTCTCTTCATCTAGTTTATATTATTCATCTTTCTAATTCAGTCACAAATTCCATTTCTTCGGAAAATTTTTCTCAGAGCCTTTGACTAGGCCAAATCTGACCAGGAAAGACTCCTAGAGCTCTCTGTTTCTCTCCATCCTAACTGCCTGCTGTGGTTGCAATTTTAGATTTGTTTGCGGAATTACCTAGAGAGTGTCTTATCCCTACAAGAATACCAAAGAAGGCAGGAATATCAAAGAGGCTTTGCTCACTGTGACTAGACCCCCAGGTCTTACAGTGTTGCTTGACACCAATGTATGCCCAGGAAATATTTATCAAATAACTAGATGGACACTGCAGTGGTATCTTAAATTAAGAATGATAAAAATTATTAACTATTTGAGATGTTGGTCCTAATTTCTGAAGCAGTGATACATTATGGGGAAGGACATGTTATTCTGACAATGGTATTAAAGGCCAGTGCTTAAAAATTATTAAAAGAAAACCATAATCACTTGAGAACAACAACAAACTTTCATGGAACTCTTAGCTATGTATATAGAACTATTATTTACTTATCTCAGTTCTTCTACGAGACAGATGATATTGTCACCATTTTAAATATGAGAAAATTTTTAAAAGGTTAAAATGACTTGCGTAGGGTTTTATAAAATGTAAATAGTAGAGCTGGGATTTGAAACAAGACTGCATTAATTCTAAAGTCTAAGACTTTAAATCCTTTTCTTATATAATCTTAGTAACACTTAACTCAGGTTACTGTTTATGAAAGAAGATCATGTACACTTTTTTTGAAGTTAATAATTCTCAACCATTTTATTGGCATAATTTTGGAGGATTGAGCTCTACAGAAGAGCCTAGTTCTATCTTCCATGTAAATATACAAGGGTAATACTTTCCAATTGCTTTTGGTTACATTATTTGACCATAAGATGTAGTTACTCAATGAAAGCCAGTTCTAAAATGGTCAAAAGATTTCATTATTAAAAAAGAAAAAGCTTATTGACAATAGCCAGAAGACACCTATAACAAGGATCCCATGTGGAAGATAGTTTTTCTCTCAAAGATCCTTAAAAAAAATCAAGGTACAAAAAGTTTTTAAGAAAACACTAAGGAATGTCAACATATCAGAGTCACAGAGGTTTTTTAAGAAAAATTTATAGGAGGCAAGGGCTTCCCAGGTGGTTCAGTGGTAAAGAATCCACCTCCCAATGCAAGAGAGACAGGAGATGTTAGTTTGATCCCTAAGTCAGGAAGATCCCCTGGAAGAGGAAATGGCAACCCATTCTGGTAGTGCCTGGAAAATTCCATGGACAGAGGAGCCTGGTGGGGTTGTAAAGAGTCAGACACAACTGAGTGCACATAATGCACACACGCATACAGGGGTGGTAAATTTTCTCCAATCACGCAAACTCTAAAAAGAAGGGGCATGGATGAACCTTACCTGAAGACAGACATTATAAATAGCTTAGAAACTGTGGGTGCTGTAAAACATTTATTACAGAATTACTTCTTAGACTAAATATTATTTTTGAGGACTACTTCTGGTTTAAAATGGCACAGATGAAAAAATACAAAATAGAGATGCTGCCTTACTCTTGTTACCACAGAGTAACGTGACACTATTTTTGGAGAAAATAGTGTTTTAAGATCACGTTCACTTTAAAAAGATGAATAAGTCTTGATTAATTCAATGAAATTGACAGCTTTAGGAATAACCTATTTGGAGCCAAATTTCTTTAAAAAAATCAATATTGGTTATACACTGGGCAAAATTTCACATTAATGGTAGCACATCTCTTCACTGCATAAATATACACTGATTCTAACCCATTTGCCACTGACCTCCATAGGTTAATGGAAATAGGAGTTTTGTGTGTGTTCTAAATTTTAAAAAGCAATTTGCTGGTTCAAATGTCAGTTATCTGCCTGCATTTAAACAATAGATAGCCATTTAACATCTAATTTATTTGAGGTTGAAAGAATGTCACACAAAACACTCTACTTTCCATGTACAATAAATGTACAGGAACCCTAGATTTCTAACCAATAATAATTTTAAAAAATACTGCAATACATTCAGCTACTAGAGTATATAGATAAGGGAGAAGTTCTTTTATGGAAACTGGAATCTATTGGCAACTCCTGAAATCTCACACAATTTTTATTAGCAACCCAATAAAAACTTAAATTTGGGGCGGGGAGGAGGAAATGTCTTAATAATTAAGTACTAACCATAACTCACTAAAGGAAGGCCCTAAAATTCTCGGATATATTAAAAAATAAGCAGTATGTTTATACCTGGAAAGAAAAACAAAATATAATTAAAACTTGATTAAAAAGCCTCAAAACCAGTATGGAAGACAAACTAGGCCCCAAAGGTTAAAAGTGGCATCCTGACTGCACAATCAGGAACTACATGTACAGGAAGAAGGGGTGGGGGCAGAGGGGTAGTTAGAACTGTCTCAGATAATCAAGATATCTAGGTCACTGGACCTTGGTGTCATCATCTTTAGAATACTTGGTTCGAATAAGAGCTAAGACTTGATTTAGGTTTAACGTACAAGATTAAATTTTAGATTCAAAATTCCTAATTGTCTGTAGGAAATTGCAAAGAATCTAGACCTGGACTCAATTTTGAGTTCTAACTGATGACGAGCATTCGTATTTCCTACAACATTGCAGATTGCAAATCTGGGGATGGCAATGATTCTTACAAATGTTTATACTTTAAGATTTTCTGGCAGCACAGTAGAAATAGGCCAAGGATATTAGATTAATTGAAGGTATTTTATGAATGAGACTTCCTGGTATAATTCAAAAGTACATATTAATATTGTTTTCAAGATACCCTTGTTATGCACTGAGTTGAAAACACAATGTACTAGTCACAAAGTGCAACAAACATTTATTGCCTCCGAATGCTTCCTCTGCACCCCCTTGTTTAAAAATCTTCAGCTGAACTATATAAACTTTCTGATATTCATCCTTTTTGGACCTAAACAAACCAACAATTCTATATGGTGTAACCTGTATTAATTTGCTTGTATATACATCTGATTGTGTGTGTGTGTGTGTGTGTGTATATGCATGTGTGCATAACACTAATTAAAATGTTAGATAAGTACAATAATAAATATGGTTACTCATTTATCAAAAATCTTACTAAATGGAGCAAGTTTTTATGGGCTATTCTGTCTAACTGATCTTTCCTATTCCAATAAAATAGTTTTATCGATGCTTGTTTATTTATATGGTCACTTTTGTAAATGCATACAGTAGGAGGAAATTTTAACACTCATATTTTACAGAGAAATACCGAAAGTTAAGCAAGTTTCTTGTTTAAAGGGCTATGATTTGAAAAGGGGCTAGAGTCTTCTTAGGCTTTAAAAGTTATTAGTATGTTCACAGGGAAGTATGTGGGGTGACTCAGGCTTGTGTCTTTTCTGTCTTTAAGATGCAGTAAAATTTGTTTAGTTTTACTGTCACCTCAAATACCTGAAAAAAATGTCATTGATTCTAAAATTAGTCAAATGGCAATGGAAGCATAGTTGTCAGTGTACACTGATTCTTTTCAAGCTCTTCAATATTTATCATATCAGTTTTTATCTGTACATATGATTCATGAAGCTTTGTGTACTTCTCAGTCAAGGTTTTAGAGTTTTGCTCATTTGTGTGCTTATCTGGGCTTCCCTGGTGGCTCAGATGTTAAAACGTCTGCCTGCAAGGTGGGAGACCTGGGTTTGATCCCTGGGTTGGGAAGATCCCCTGGAGAAGGAAATGGCAACCCACTCCAGTACTTTTGCCTGGAAAATTCCATGGATGGAGGAGCCTGGTAGGCTACAGTCCATGTGATTGCAGAGTCCTACATGACTGAGAGTCTTCACTGGTTCACTGCTGTGTTTATCTCTAAGTAGCCTGTGAAACTGTACTCTTTTTCCACCTATCTTCCTGCTTTACCTTTCTTAAGCAATTAAGTGATCATTGCTTCCAGGCAAAGTTGGCCTTTGCCTGGCTCTGGGGGCAAGAGTTTTGATTAGCCTAGATATTCTTGATAATTTTCTTCTAATGCCTGTGATGGTTTAGGAAAGAGTCAATGAGACTGGAGGAAACATGCTGAAGAACTTGTGGGAAAGGGATGTAGATGCATGCACACGTGCACACACACACACACAGTCCTAGCCTATTTGAGGATATAGTTATATGAAGATATATGAAGCATATATGAAGGGATGCAAACTATTGCACTTATCCTGTAATCACAACTAGACAAACCTAAGGAAAAAAGCCAATGAATATGCTGAAGATAGCAAAGAGATGATGGCCAGGTACAAGAAAATCTGGAGACATCCAATTACCTGACTTCTGGATTTCTGATTCTGTGACATAATAAATTTGTAATTGTTTTCCTTGAAGATAAAGATTGAAACTAAGTCTTAACATCTTCCCGTCAATCTTATTTTTCAAGACTCTAGTAAAGGGCAGTATATTTCAGAGTACACAGTAAGCATTTAGGAAATTGTCCCAGAGTATCTAAATGGGAAAAAACTGGATATTTTTAAAGGCCACCCAGTATGATGAAGCCAAACCATTAGTAAATCAATACACCTCCAAAGAAATTATATATGCAGGATTAGATTGCTGGGAGAAATATCAATAACCTCAGATCTACAGATGACATCAAGTTAATATCAGAAAGTGAAGAGGAACTAAAGAGCCTCTTGATGAAAGGTGAAAGAGGAGAGTGAAAAAGCTGGCTTAAAACTCAACAGTCAAAAAAACCAAGATCATGCCATCTGGTCCCGCCACTTCACGGCAAATAGATGGGGAAACAATGACAGATTTTATTTTCTTAGGCCCCAAAATCACGGTGGACGGGGACTGCAGCCATGAAATTAAAAGATGCTTCCTCCTTGGAAGAAAATCTATGACAAACCTAGACAGCATATAAAAAAGCAGAGACATCATTTTGCCAAGAAAGGTCCATCTAGTCAAAGCTATGGTTTTTCCAGTAGTCATGGATGAATGTGAGAGTTGGATCATAAAGAAGGCTGAGTGCTAAAGAACTGATGCTTTTGAACTGTGGTGTTGGAGAAGACTCTTGAGAGTCCCCTGGACTTCAATGAGATCAAATCAGTCAATCCTAAAGGAAATCAACCCTGAATACTCATTGGAAAGACTGATGCTGAACCTGAAGCTCCAATACTTTGGCCACCTGATGTGATGGACTGACTCACTGGAAAAGACCCTGATGCTGGGAAAGATTGAGGACAGGAGGAGAAGGGGATGACAGAGGACGAGATGGTTGGATGGCATCATCGACTCAATGAACATGAGTTTGAGCAAGCTCCAGGAGGTAGTGAAGGCCAGGGAAGCCTGGTGTACTGCAGTCCAAGGAGTCTCAAAGACTCAGATACAACTGAGCGACTAAACAATAACAATCTAAATGGGAACAAACTGGACGTTTTTAAGGCCATCCAGTATGATGAAGCCATATCAATACTGAATTAATACATCACCAAAGAAATTATATATGCAGAATATCAAACTAATAATAATGACTGATATTCATTTTGTTTGTGTGAATGTTTATATCTGTATTTATATATATTATAAATATATATTATATTTATATAAGATAGTCAATAAGATCGTTAGTAGTAGATTTTTAAATAAGTTTTTTCTCAGCATTTGTTTTCCAGCAGAATTGAAGTAGGTTATAAATTCCCTCGCTTTTTATGCATACTTCAATATTTAGTGTAGGAGGCTCAGAAGAGTGAAGGAGAAAGAAGAGGAGGAAAGATGGAATAAAAGTTCATTTTGGAATCAGAAACTGATTAGTAAGGAGAGTAATTTTAAGAAATTCACTTTTGAAGAAACTGTCATAATTAATAACTTCCCACAGCTTAGTGTCAAGAACTTTATTTTTAGTTGAACTAGTAACACAGGAAACAATTAGACATCATCACCACGTTTTCATGCATTAATGCCAGCACAAATTAACTCCTACCACTAAAAATACTCCTTCTCTTGGTCACAGTCTGTGAAGGGTATGACTTACTGCACTTAGGGCATAATTATGTCTCTTTGCCTATGTAAAACTGACACACAAAAATCAATATTAATTAAAAAAAAGATCAAAACTGTCCTCATTATCTTATTTAGCTGTCTCTCCAAAATGAGGTTATCATTTATGACAGAGATATAGCAGAGTTCGGACTTAACCGATTCTGGCTGCCAAATAATAAGTGCTCATTTTCTAATTGTGTCTAAGTACGTTTCCCTAAGAACTGTTATTTATAACGCCACCTAGAAAAAGGATCCTGTAAAGTTCATATTGAATATCTAAGACAGTGCCATATTTATTTTTTTTTTCTCTTCAACACACCTGTATTCTCCATTCTCCTCCCTACTTCTCCCCTCAAACACATCTAATATGAGAAAAAATAAAGTCTCAGAAGCCTGTAATCATTGTGCCCTGTAGAGATAAAATGAATGCAATTTACATCTTCTATCTTAAGCATTCATATATGTTTAATTTCATTATGTTAGATTTATTTTAATGTAAAAGTAATGACACATTATGTTCACCTGGTGACTTGGCAAATGTGTGCCTGCATTTGTGAAGTCTCAGGATACCTCTATTTCTTGCTACTTTATCTCCCTTTTCTCCATGCCTCAGGGAACTCTCCATGAAGAAAGTAGTAATAATCCGAGCAAATGTTAACATCGCTGAGATTATTTACTCTGGAAAACACACCCTAATCATGTCAAACACACTGACCATCAGGAACTAGAAAAGCAAGGTTGGAGTCTCCTCTGTCCTTTCCTGCTTCTGGCCCATGTTATGCTTTGAGACCATTTCTTAGACCTGAGACCCTAAGTGATGTGAGATATTTTAGCAACATCAAAATTCATTCAACTGACTTCAGATTTTACCATGCTGGTGTTTGCATGCAAGTAAGTATCATAACCAACTATACACCACCCACAAACAAAAAGTCAAAAAAAAAAAAAAAGAGAGAGAAGAAATGTAAGTGATCTATAAATATAGATTGATCGTCTTTTAGATAATTTTATCACTTGTTGTTGTTCAGTCTCCCAGTCGTGTCCAACTATTTGCGACCCCGTGGACTGCAGCACGCCAGGCCTCCCTGTCCTTCACTACCTCCCAGAGCTTGCTCAAATTCATGTCCATCAAGTCGGTGATGCCATCCAACCATCTCATCTTCTATTGTTCCCTTCTCCTCCTGCCTTCAATCCTTCCCAGCACCAGGATCATTTCCAGTGAGTCAGTCCGTCACATCAGGAGGCCAAAGTACTGGAGCTTCAGCTTCAGCATCAGTCTTTCTAATAAATAATCGGGGTTGATTTTCTTTAGGATTGATTGGTTCGATCTCTTTGTAATCCAAGGGGCTCTCAAGAGTCTTTTCTAACACCACAGTTCAAAAGCATCAATTCTTCAGCACTTAGCCTTCATTATGGTCCAACTCTCACATTCATTCATGACTATTGGAAAAACCATAGCTTTGACTAGATGGACCTTTCTTGGCAAAATGATGTCTCTGCTTTTTTATATGCTGTCAAGGTTTGTCTTTTGTCTAGCTTTTCTTCCAAAGAGCAAGCATCTTTTAATTTCATGGCTACAGTCACCATCCCAGTGATACTGGAGCCCAAGAAAATAAAGTCATGTTTCCCCATCTATATGCCATGAAGTGATGGGACCGGATGCCATGATTCATTTTCTGAAATTTGAGTTTTAAACCAGCTTTTTCATTTCCTTTTTCACCTTCATCAAGTGGCTCTTAAGTTCCTCTTTGCTCTCTGCCATTATAGTAGTGTCATCTGCATATCTGGGGTTATTGATATTCCTGTCAGCAATCTTGATTCCAGCTTGTGATTCATCCAGCCGAGCATTTCACATGATATACTCTGCACAGAAATTAAATAAACAGGGTGATCATATATAGCCTTGATGCATTCCTTTACCAATTTTGAACCAGTCAAATGTTCCAGTTTTGGTTCTAACTGTTGTCTCTTTCCCTGCATACAGGTTTTGCAAGAGGCAGGTAAGGTGGTCTGGTATTCCCATCTCTTTAAGAATTTTCCAGTTTGTTGTGATTCACACAGTCAAAGAGTTTCATGTAGTCAATGAAGCAGAAGTAGATTTTTTTTCCCCCTGGAATCCTCTTGCTTTATATGATCCAACAGATGTTGGCAATTTGATCTCTGGTTCCTCTGCCTTTTCTAAATACAACTTGCACACCTGAAAGTTCTTGGTTCACGAACTGTTGAAGCCTAGCTAGGAAGATTTATGCGCAAAGTATAGCAAAATGAAGTCTAGTTAACAACCTCTTTTTGCTAAATATTCCAGAAGGAAAGAAATTTATATTTGACATTTAAAATATGTATGTGTATCTTGTGTAATATATTTTTGTCTTCAAGTTGTTACTCACAAATAGAGTACATGGGCTCTGCAATCTGAGTAGTTTGGTTTGGGTTAGAAACCTAAGTCTGTGTAATCATAGGCAAATTATTTAATCTCCCATTCTCAGTGTTCTAACCTCTAAAAGGGCATAATATTAGTACTTATCAACTAGGTCCCTTGAGAAGATTGAATAAGTGCTTAATAAATGGCAATTGCTACTCTTAGTAAGTGATAATATTGGCAGAGTCTTGGACTCACAGTCATGTAGGCAAACAATTTCAGAAAATATTCTCCGAAACATTACTTATTTCCACCTTTTTACTCAAGGTGAGGAAATTTAATTTTCTAAAGTCAGCAGACAGACCCAGGGCCCTCCAATTAGCAGCTGGCATAAACTGGACCACTGGAGATGTCTTGTTCAAGGCGACTAGAATTTGTGGTAGCACATTTCAAAATGTAGCAGGAGGAAAAAAATAAGGAATGGAGGTGATTTCCAAAGTAATGTTGACTTTCCCCTTATAGAAAGAGATGGCTTAGACAATCAGCAGTTAATTATCCTTGGAAAAGGTGTGTTTTGTCTTCTATGACAGAACTTTTTTTGTTTGTTTTTATTTTTGCATTAGTGAGGTGATTAGCTATTTGAACTTGAGTTTAAGTCAGTCTCTACCTGATGTTTTTGTTGCTCTTTATACAATTTAGAGTCGCAAAGAGTAGGACACAATTGAACGATTTCACTTCATACAGTTTAAATATAAATGTCCTGGTTTCCTTCCAGGAATTTAGCGAGTTTTGTGCTTGAGGTCACTGAAATTAAAAAAAAAAAGAAAAACATGCATACTCTATTTACAGAATTAATAAGGAGTTGCCAATGGAGGAGGGAAACTAAATCTAGGAAACTGGTCACCTATTTTTGTCAGAAAATATTTCAAATGAGATAATTTCTTGGCTCAATTGTTTATGTTAGCTGAGAAATGGGAAAGAAAAGTTGGGGGAAAGTTTGAAGAAAGAGGGGAGCATTTTAATGATTAGAATTTAATGAGCATGAAATACATAGGAGACTTAATGCTAAGCACTTTTCATATCAATTACTTTTTCCAGAAACTCAATGAAAAAGGCAAACTGCAGATGAAAGATAAAAGCATATCAGTTAATTCAACAAGTAATGAAGATATTAAAAAAAAAAAGAAATTGAACTGTCTGATTCAACTGTAACATGATTTTTAAAATGCTCATTAGAGTCTCATCATTTGCATTGTTTCTTTATTGATTAAGAAAACTCTAAAATTCCTTTTGGTATTAAATAAGAATCTACCTTGGACGAGAATGAGAAATAACTGCTTTAAACTGAATGTTATTCAATAACAAATGGTTTAATAGCAAATTTTCAGAGAATTACACCTTTGTGAGAGAATGTGGATACATGGAAACAATTTTCTCCCTAACAGAATCACCATATACTCACTAGTCTTTGACCTAATTTTACTCAATATTGTCCTGAAATCAGAGTCAACGCAAAACAGGAGTCTTTATAAATACACAGCTGTGAGGGATTGGAATTCTCACTCACACTGAGCCTTTTCTTCCACATTTTATTTCAGTTAAACACATCTTTTGAGAACACTTCTATAACCAGTCAAGACCTAAGCCACACAATTTAAAAAGTAGTACTTACAAAGTATGTCTTTATAGTCAGAAAACTATGTAATAGCAGTAAATTTTTTTTAATGAAAAGAGAAAAAATATAAATGCTATGAAAGTTAGTTTCTAGTATTTTGATTAAAACACAATAACATTTTAATAATGAATCAAAGGAATAATATTTGTAAAAACAGGAAATCTCCAATCTGGAAGGAACACAATATAGAGGGCATGTAAGAGTAGAGGGGCCTTGGAGATCTTTCTCAAAGGTGATCATTTCCCCAAAGAGGACTAAATGGTAAGCTATATTAGGGAATGATTTATTTATAATAATAATAACAATCATAATAATACTAGAAGACATTATTAATAATCACAGGTCTTATTTCTTGAGAATCTATTAAGGCTAAAGCACTATGCTCAGCGCTTTCTATACATTTCTATTCATCTTGTAAACTTGTTTCCCCATCTTATAGATGAACAAATTGAGGTCCAGATTAGTTAAAAGATGTCTCTAGAGAAAAATCTAGGTAGAGAGGTTTTACCTCTTTAGATTATGAATACATATTCTTAATGATATAATTATAGTTATGAAACTGAAAAAATGCTGTTCTTTTCTTACAAAATAAATATATACTTATCATAGAAAGTTAAAGGTAACATGGAGTAGTACAGGATAAAATTAACTTGCTATCAAAATTACTGCAATAAAAACATTACAAAGAAGTTTTCCTCAAATCAAAAGATTTTAACTAAATCATAGTTTTCTGACTGAATCATCCGACATTTCTCTATTCACTGCTTTGTGTTTCACATCCTGTCCTCTCAACGAAAGGCAACTACACACAGGCATTCCTCAGTTGAATATGTGGCTGGAAGGCATGGAGCATCATGATTAATTAGACAGGCTTCAGAATCCAACCGGCATGATGGCATCCTGGCTGCATCACTTGTTAGTTCTGCAACTTTGGGCAAGATACTTAATCCCTCTAAATCACTGTTACTCATCCATAAAATGAAGCTGATAATGGCCTCTCCATGAAATTGTTATTGGTAGGATTCAATTAGATAATGCAAGTGAAGGGCCAGCATAGTATGTGGTCCACGGTTAGCCCTCAGTCAGTGATAGATATTTTTACGTTTATGGATGCCCCTCTGGGAGCTGAAAGGAACTGCCTTAACTTTTTCCTCTATAGAACCCATTTCTATTGAATGCCTTCCATTTCTTTCATTTCCTTTTCTTTACTTTTTCTTTACATTAAGGAATTCAAATCTAACTTGAACATGGCCTTATTCTTTCTGTCTTGGCATAGCCTGTCATTCTTTACTCACCGAAGGGTTAACAGATGGTGGTGAGAGAGACGGTGACAACTAAGAAGCACATAGGCAAGATTATAGGATCCTCTCCTCTCACTATCATTGGAACCCTCTAGTTCAGCTTCCTCCTGCTCAGATCACAAGAGTAAGCAACAGCGACTGGACCCTAGAGTCCCATGCAACTTCTGACTACATCATGTTATCTTGGCATCCAAAGTTATAATTTGACTTTGTTAGTTTGACAGAGTTTTAACAATGGTGGTTGTACAATACTACCTGCCTCAGGGATGTTAAGGGTTAAGGAGACTTCTGGGAATTCACTGTATCAATGAAGCAGTGATGTCTGAGTTTCAAGCAACTAGTTCACAAAGGCATTTTTGAAACAGTCCACTCAGAGACTGGGGGTTGGCTTTCCTTTTTGTTGTTGACTGAGGCCTCGATGGCCACTAGAGCATTCCTATGCATCATCTCCCTTATCAGAGGCTCTTAAAGCTCAGTTCTAAACTAACTGCATTTCAAGGGCAGGACCATATTCTCCTTCACTCCTACAGTATCTGCAGAGAGTGTCTAGAAGTGAGAAAGACAATTTCAAGAGCTGATCAATACCCTGTTGGGGAAGATAGATGAAGGCAGTGGGTTGAAAGCAGAATTAAAAAAAAAAAAAAAAAAGCAGGTATGGGGAACAGCTGAACACTCAAGTTAGCTTCCTTAACCCATTCAGGGTAGCTGCAGTCTGCTCACATTTCTGTTTAAAGCAAAGCGAGTGAATTCCAGGAAGTATGTTAAAGTATACAAATGAACCCCACTCACAGACTACTCTCACATGCTCTGTGTTCAAAGTTGATTGAGACAAAGACTAGCACAAGAAGGTATGCAATAGATCATTTAGGTTTCACAGGGATCAGAAAAAGATGACCACAGCTCAGAAGTGGCTTTGTATACAGGCCCTTGGCCTCTAGCTTTGTCTTCAGAAGAATTTCTTCCCTGCCATTTAGAGTTTACTTGGTATATTCTTGATTGTTGGGACAGGAGTGGGGAGGACCAGGCAAATGGGAGAACAGGAAGGGAGCCAAGAACATTCACATTTGGGGAAAATGTTCCCCCAATTCCTATAGATCTCTTTGTGAATGTATGGAGGAAATAGATGCCTCCCTTTTTATTTTCTCTTGTTTTGGGGCACATCACAGATAATCAACTATATCTGCTGGATTTTTGAGGGTTCCACCTCCTTCCCTGGTCCTCTTTCAAGTCCATTTCATCTCACCCCAAGCCAATCTATATGGCGATATTCCAGGTATGATTCCGATTTCAAAGCCAATGAAGCCACAGCTAACACATCTAGTCTTTTCTTTCTAACAGACTTCAATAACTCTTCTTGAGGCATGTCAAGATTCAGTTTTCTTTGGTAATTTTCTATACTTCATTATCCATGAATGAGCTTTTCCACACAGGTAATAATAATAATAATAATAATAATAATAAAATAACAGTAATAATACCAATGGGGCTTCCCTCGAGGCTCAGTGGTAAAGAATCTGCCTGCCAAGGCGGGAGACAAGGGTTTGATCTCTGGGTCGGGAAGTTCCCCTGGAGAAGGAAATGGCAAGCCACTTCAGTATTCTTGCCTGGGAAACACCATGGACAAAGGAGCTTGGTGGGCTACAGCCCATGGGTCGCAAGAAAGTCAGAAACAATTTAGCAACTAAACAACAATAACAATAACACCAATCCTTTTATGTACTAACCTTCTAATTCTTTTATACACATTACTTCATTTAATCCTATGAACAACTCTATCAGGCAGACAAATTACTAGCACTGTTTTACAGAAGACAAAACTGAAGCACCCATGGCTCACAGCTAAGGGTCTGAGCCCAAAGAGTCTGTTTCCTACATATCATCAGCTGTGTCTGGGCTGCTGCTGGGCACCACTGCCTCTGCAATGGCCACAAACAGCCTTTTATTTTTAACTGTACCTATTATGCACCATTCATGATATTAAAGATTTCACAAGTATTATTCCACTTAATTTCAAAAACAACATCATCAGCGAGGCACTGCCCTTACTAAAAGATGAGAAACAGAGATTTGGCAGGGGTTGGTTGTCCGAGGTCACACAAGCAGGAAGTTACACAATCAAGACTAGCATCCATGTATCTCTAACTCCAAAGGCTATAATTTCAATCATCACCCCATCCTGGCCTACCCAACTATTCCTGGACATACAATAGGCCTCCTTTGGCACATGGTGCAGCAGCAGTGAGGTTAAAAACAAGTGTGATTATGCATTATTTTATTGCTACTATCTCTATGAATAAAATGTCTATTTGATTTTCATTTAACCTCAAAAGAATCTGATTACTGAACAACCACTGAAGAATTATTGGCAATTATGTTCTGTAATTATGGCTCCTGTTAATGACATTAGTGTGCAGCCTTTCCTATTTAGTCCTATTAATTAATCCCCGTAAGCCCAGAAAGTTATCATCAATACAACAAAGGCACCACGGTAAATTATAAATAATCCCCAAATCCCTCAAATAGTTTTCAAGCCTCCTTGGTTTGGACACACTTAGTTTGGAAGCTGGAGGGTCTGCAGTAACTGAGAGCTCCTCACCCAGAATCACCTGTTTCACTAGTGCACCTAATCAGGCACATGTTTAAAATTGGAGTACGGACGCCGCTGACAAATATACATTTCTGCAGGGTAATAAAAATAATTAACTGATTGAGTCCTGAGACCCCCAAATCAGAGATACAATTTTTCAATTCTCTGAGAAATATACTGCTTCAGATAACACCTATTGTGAGTGAATATCCGGTCTCAGTTTTGCAGAAGTTGAACACAGCTAGTGTGTCAAACGCTGAAAATTCAACAAAGAAAATTTCCTGATTGCTCAGTCTCACAGGTAGACAAGATAAACAGGCATACTGACAGTGAGGCCAGGAATTGATGATTTATGAAAAACAGATTTCTGAATCTAATGTTTTTCAAAATCTCCCAATCCATTCTTAGATTTACTTCCACGTACTTTATCAACCACCTACGTTGATACACATTAGATTTCTAAAATGGCTGCATTTATATATTTTATCTGAGATAGCTCCTGCTATAGTTGTTCAAAGATGTTACAAGCAGCCTCAGAAGTAGCCCATTTCAAAAAGGTGTAGCACGACAATCCACTCTGCATCACGGATGGAACGAAACTAGTTGGCTTCTGAGGCCCTGATTTATGTTAGTCTAAAAGTCAAAGAATCCTGTTCTTCTTGCCACAGAGGAGAGTCAGAACTTGATCACATGGCATCCCATGTCCTTCCTTGGTTGCATTCTTGTTTTGGATGATTTCCCAGGGGATAGTGAATAACCCTCAGCAGTGGCCCAGCCTCAGAAACCATTTGGGAGGAGGAAACAGGGGCTCAGAATAAACATCTATCAAAGCATCATCGCATCAGATATAACAGAAAACATGGTCATCTTTAAAGGATTCAGAAAGAGGAATAATATGACAAATGTAGACTGAATATATAATGGGACTTTTAGTAAATAATTGTTAATGGAGAAATCAATCTAACTGGCCATTTACAAGAATTAGTTTATAAATTTATGATATACAAGATCTGGAAACAGCCTTAAAGGTCATCTGAAGCCATCTTTCCATTTACAAATAAGGGAGCTTAAAGTCAGAAAGACTAAGTAACGTGGCCAAGGTTACCCAGTAAATCACTGGTTGAAGTAGGCAAGGAACAGGGGCAGCTTAACCACACCATCTGCTGCCACTCTCAAACTGAATGGTAGATTCAATTTTAAAAGTTTTAGAGACAGAATGATATTCAATTCAGTTCAGTTCAGTCGCTCAGTTGTGTACAACTCTTTGCCACCCCATAAGGCGCAGCACACCTGGCCTCCCTGTCCATCACCAACTCCCAAAGCCCACCCAAACCCAGGTCCATTGAGTCGGTGATGCCATCCAACAATCTCATCCTCTGTTGTCCCCTTCTCCTCCTGCCCTCAATCTTTCTCAGCATCAGGGTCTTTTCCAATGAGTCAGCACTTCACATCAGGTGGCGAAAGTATTGGAGTTTCAGCTTCAACATCAGTCCTTCCAAAGAACACCCAGGATTGATCTCCTTTAGGATGGACTGGTTGGATCTCCTCACAGTCCAAGGGACTCTCAAAAGTCTTCTCCAACACCACAGTTCAAAAGCATCAATTCTTCTGCGCTCAGCTTTGTTTATAGTCCAACTCTCATATCCATAAATCACCACTGGAAAAACCATAGCCTTGACTAGACTAACATTTGTTGGCAAAGTAATGTCTCTGCTTTTTAATATGCTGTCTAGGTTGGTCATAACTTTCCTTCCAAGGAGTAAGCATCTTTTAATTTCATGGCTGCAATCACCATCTGCAGTGATTTTAGAACCCAGAAAAATAAAGGCAGCAACTGTTTCCACTGTTTCCCCATCTATTTGCCATGAAGTGATGGGACCAGATGCCATGATCTTCGTTTTCTGAATGTTGAGCTTTAAGCCAACTTTTTCACTCTCCACTTTCACTTTCATCAAGAGGCTCTTTAGTTCTTCACTTTCTGCCATAAGGGTAGTGTCATCTGCATATCTGAGGTTATTGATATTTCTCCCAGCAATCTTGATTCCAGCTGTGCTTCCTTCAGCCCAGCGTTTCTCATGATGTACTCTGCATAGAAGTTAAATAAGCAGGGTGACAAGATACAGCCTTGACGTACTCCTTTTCCTATTTGGAACCAATCTGTTGTTCCGTGTCCAGTTCTAACTGTTGTTTCCTGACATGCATATAGGTTTCTCAAGAGGCAAGTCAGGTGGTCTGGTATTCCCATCACTTTTCAGAATGTTTATTGTGATCCACACAGTCAAAGGCTTTGGTATAGTCAATAAAACAGAAATAGATGTTTTTCTGGAACTCTCTTGCTTTTTCAATGATCCAGCGGACGTTGGCAATTTGATCTCTGGTTCCTCTGCCTTTTCTAAAACCAGCTTGAACATCTGGAAGTTAACGGTTCATGTATTGCTGAAGCCTGGCTTGGAGAATTTTGAGCATTACTTTAATAGCGTGTGAGATGAATGCAATTGTGCGGTAGTTTGAGCATTCTTTGGCATTGCCTTTCTTTGGGATTGGAAGGAAAACTGACCTTTTCCAGTCTTTTGGTCACTGCTGCGTTTTCCAGATTTGCTGGCATATTGAGTGCAGCACTTTCACAGCATCATCTTTCAGGATTTGAAATAGCTCAACTGGAATTCCATCACCTCCACTAGCTTTGTTCATAGTGATGCTTCCTAAGGCCCACTCAACTCCACATTCCAGGATGTCTGGCTCTAGGTGAGTGATCACACCATCGTGATTATCTGGGTTGTGAAGATCTTTTTTTGTACAGTTCTGTGTATTCTTGCCACCTCTTCTTAATATCTTCTGCTTCTGTTAGGTCCCTACCATTTCTGTCCTTTACTGAGCCCATCTTGTTCCCTTGGTATCTCTAATTTTCTTGAAGAGATCTCTAGTCTTTCCCATTCTATTGTCTTCCTCTATTTCTTTACATTGATCGCTGAGGAAGGCTTTCTTATCTCTCCTTGCTATTCTTTGGAACTCTGCATTCACATGGGTATACCTTTCTTTTTCCTCTTTGCTTTTCACTCCCCTTCTTTTAACAGCTATTTGTAAGGCCTCCTCAGATAGCCATTTTGCTTTTTTGCCTTTCTTTCTGGGCATACTCTTAAGATTATATTTTAAGATGAAAGATTTCATCCTAACATCACTGACAATCATTGCTAGCATGTCTCCTCCATCTTGTTAGTAAGCAGAATTAAGATGTGGGGAGATATTGGGAGTGTGACCTGTACTGCCACACCTTGGGACAGGAGACCTTACCAGATACTGTAGTTCATATCCTACTGTCAACAACTTTTATACAAATTGAAATAATAATGATGATGATGACAGATGACAATGACAGAAGTCTACAGTGTTTTAAGGCCAAATTTCTTATATAAACTTCAGGGCCCTTATCTGAACAGTCATCATTTTTTATTTATTTAATTTTTGGTGGTTTCCCTAGAGTTTTACTTTAGATTTTAACTGTATATTTTTTGTTTGTTTCAACTACTTACCATCAATTAAGAATTCTAAAATTTCACTTTAAATTGGAGTGCTCTTTTATCATAAGTAGCCATTAAATGTTGAAACATAGGAAAAAAGGAAAAGAGGAGGCAAGGCAGGCAAACCAAAATATTCCTTTACTGCTTGGCTGAGCAGTGTTGAGAGTTCCCAACTCTGCTTTAATGTTTCCTTATTCCAGCACAACTATTAAAATTCCTATACAAGTGGCTCTTCTAACCACCACCAAAGTAGCTATCCAAGTGCTATTTAGCTAGCCTAAATGAATGTAGATTTCCTTGAAATTAAAAGCAACTTTCAGAGACATAGGGACTTATGTCTGCATTACTGCATGGGTCACAACGGCAAGTTTAGCTTTGAATTCCTAGAGTCTAAGTTTTGACCTGATGGAAATCAAGATATGCCAATAGCAGTGATTATAAAAATTATATCATGATCAGAAAACAAGCTTATGTACATAAAAGTGTGATGGAGAAACTGAAGGGAATAGCTGATGACATTGAAATTCCCAAAGAGGATGATGCTTTTTGGCCTCCTCCCAACCAAGTACAGCAGCAGAAGCTTGAAATCATCATTGGAGATGAACACATTTCTTTCGCAAAATCAAAAATTGGTTCCCTTATTAGTGTCAATCAATCCAAGGATCCAGAAAGCTTATGAGTATTTTATCATCTTCCCTGGGACCTGAAGTGTTTGCTCTATGGTCTTATGCAATGGCAACCCACTCCAGTACTCTTGCCTGGAAAATCCCATGGACGGAGGAGCCTGGTGGGCTGCAGTCCATGAGGTCGTAAAGAATCGGGCACGACTGAGTGACTTCACTTTCACTTTTCACTTTCATGCACTGGAGAAGGAAATGGCAACCCACTCCAGTGTTCTTGCCTGGAGAATCCCAGGGACGACGGAGCCTGGTGGGCTGCCGTCTATGGGGTCGCACAGAGTCGGACATGACTGAAGCGACTTAGCATAGCATAGCATAGCATGATGATGTTATGGGATTGGCCCTTTCTCTGTTATATTTACTCTTTCTGGTTATACAATAAGAATACATTTGGAGAAAAAAATAAGACAAAAGAAGATATTCTGATTTAAGAAGAGGGTAAAGGTGGGAGGTGACAGTGGCACTACGGCATCTGAGATCTACCTGAAGGTTCTGAGAGATGGGTCTCTCACTTGTGCAAAGCTGGGTCTGGGAAAGCCTTGTTGCTGATGTTGTTCAGTTGCTAAGTTGTGTCTGATTCTTTGCAACCCCATGGACTGCAGCACACCAAGCCTTCCTGTCACTCACCATCTCCTGGAGTTTACCCAAGGTTCATGTCCATTGAATCGAGGATACTAGCGAACCATCTCATTGAATTTATTGTTTTCAAAGCATATTTAATCACATTTAAAGAACTGTTTGCATAGCTTTAAATAAATAATAGCTTACTACTTGAATATTTACTTATTACTTGAATCAGAGGATGAGATGGCTGGATGGCATCACCGATGCAACGAACATGAATTGGGCAAACTCTGGGACATGGTGAAGAACAGGGAGGCCTGGCATGCTGCAGTCCATGGGATCACAAAGAGTTGGACTCAACTGGGCGACTGAACAACAACAGCAAAACTTGAATATTTAGTCCATTTAACACTATGATATACATTTACAGTTGTGAATGAATAAATTTGTGTTTTCCCTTGAAAGTGGGACTGAGTTAGCAAAGTGCACCCTCTTAGAGAAAGAATTCTCTAGGGAGGATTTCTAAGAAGAATTTCATCTTCTCCCAAAGGAGGGCTTGAATAGACACTGGGGGAAATAAACTTCCAAGTGATAGCAGCAAAACCCAGCTATTGGTGCAAGTCACTTTGCCTCGAATGGGAGATAACAAACTCTTGCCAGCAAACATGCAATGGTTGCAATTCTCAGGGCAGAAATAGGGTCCAGCTCACATACCACCTTTTGTAAGTACAGGCTCTTGAAACAGCACATAGTCAGTGCTCCTTGATTGTACAAAGGTATGGAAAAGTGCACATGCTTCCCAGTTTCAATGATGGTTCCAGTATTAGAGAGTGGAAGAATCTCTCCAAAGCTTTCTAACAGCCTTCTTACCCTTATCCAGAAAGCAGAGGAAAAATAATCATTGAATTCAATGAGACATTTTCCAGATGAAAGATGAACTTAGAATATGAGTCACTTAAGCAAAACTTTCTGTAGATGTTGCTTCTCCAGGATGATTAAGAGAAGGCCCATCATACTGTCTTGATAACTGTGGCTTTGTAGTAGAGCCTGAAGTCAGGTAGGTTGATTCCTCCAGTTCCATTTTTCTTTCTCAAGATGGCTTTGGCTATTTGAGGTTTTTTGTATTTCCATACAAATTGTGAAATTATTTGTTCTAGCTCTGTGAAGAATACTGTTGGTAGCTTGATAGGGATTGCATTGAATCTATAAATTGCTTTGGGTAGTATACTCATTTTCACTATATTGATTCCTCCAATCCATGAACATGGTATATTTCTCCATCTATTAGTGTCCTCTTTGATTTCTTTCACCAGTGTTTTATAGTTTTCTATATATAGGTCTTTAGTTTCTTTAGGTAGATATATTCCTAAGTATTTTATTCTTTTCGTTGCAATGGTGAATGGAATTGTTTCCTTAATTTCTCTTTCTGTTTTCTCATTATTAGTGTATAGGAATGCAAGGGATTTCTGTGTGTTGATTTTATATCCTGCAACTTTACTATAATCATTGATTAGTTCTAGTAATTTTCTGGTGGAGTCTTTAGGGTTTTCTATGTAGAGGATCATGTCATCTGCAAATAGTGAGAGTTTTACCTCTTCTTTTCCAATTTGGATTCCTTTTATTTCTTTTTCTGCTCTGATTGCTGTGGCCAAAACTTCCAAAACTATGTTGAATAGTAATGGTGAAAGTGGGCACCCTTGTCTTGTTCCTGACTTCAGAGGAAATGCTTTCAATTTTTAACCATTGAGGATAATGTTCGCTACAAAGCCACAGTTATCAAGACAGTATGGTACTGGCACAAAGATAGAAATATAGATCAATGGAACAAAATAGAAAGCCCAGAGATAAATCCACACACATATGGACACCTTATCTTTGACAAAGGAGGCAAGAATATACAATGGATTAAAGACAATCTCTTTAACAAGTGGTGCTGGGAAATCTGGTCAACCACTTGTAAAAGAATGAAACTAGAACACTTTCTAACACCATATACAAAAATAAACTCAAAATGGATTAAAGATCTCAACGTAAGACCAGAAACTATAAAACTCCTAGAGGAGAACATAGGCAAAACACTCTCTGACATACATCACAGCAAGATCCTCTATGACCCACCTCCCAGAATATTGGAAATAAAAGCAAAAATAAACAAATGGGACCTAATTAAACTTAAAAGCTTCTGCATAACAAAGGAAACTATTAGCAAGGTGAAAAGACAGCCTTCAGAATGGGAGAAAATATTAGCAAATGAAGCAACTGACAAACAACTAATCTCAAAAATATACAAGCAACTCCTACAGCTCAACTCCAGAAAAATAAATAACCCAATCAAAAAATGGGCCAAAGATCTAAATAGACATTTCTCCAAAGAAGACATACAGATGGCTAACAAACACATGAAAAGATGCTCAACATCACTCATTATCAGAGAAATGCAAATCAAAACCACTATGAGGTACCATTTCACACCAGTCAGAATGGCTGCGATCCAAAAGTCTACAAATAATAAATGCTGGAGAGGGTGTGGAGAAAAGGGAACCCTCTTACACTGTTGGTGGGAATGCAAACTAGTACAGCCACTATGGAGAACAGTGTGGAGATTCCTTAAAAAACTGGAAATAGAACTGCCTTATGATCCAGCAATCCCACTGCTGGGCATACACACTGAGGAAACCAGAAGGGAAAGAGACACGTGTACCCCAATGTTCATTGCAGCACTGTTTATAATAGCCAGGACATGGAAGCAACCTAGATGTCCATCAGCAGATGAATGGATAAGAAAGCAGTGGTACATATACACAATGGAGTATTACTCAGCCATTAAAAAGAATACATTTGAATCAGTTCTAATGAGGTGGATGAAACTGGAGCCTATTATACAGAGTGAAGTAAGCCAGAAGGAAAAACAGCAATACAGTATACTAACGCATATATATGGAATTTAGAAAGATGGTAACGATAACCCTGTATATGAGACAGCAAAAGAGACACTGACGTATAGAACAGTCTTATGGACTTTGTGGGAGAGGGAGAGGGTGGGAAGATTTGGGAGAATGGCATTGAAACATGTAAAATATCATGTATGAAATGAGATGCCAGTCCAGGTTCAATGCACGATACTGGATGCTTGGGGCTAGTGCACTGGGATGACCCAGAGGGATGGTATGGGGAGGGAGGAGGGAGGAGGGTTCAGGATGGGGAACACATGTATACCTGTGGCGGATTCATTTTGATATTTGGCAAAACTAATACAATTATGTAAAGTTTAAAAATAAAATAAAATTAATTAAAAAAAAAAAAAAAGAGAAGGCCCATCAGACCTGTTCTGTGGGGTAAAGCAACAAATACTCTGTATCATCCAGCATGGTGCCTGGCAAACAGTAAGAAACAGGAAATAGTTACTAATGAAATCAAAACCAGCTTTCCCACTTCAGAACAGTAACCCTGAGTACAGAAGCTGTTAAAGCACTGGTTTATGCAGAGGTTGTTACAATGTTGATTCAGACAAACAGTCCCTTTTAGCTCTGTTAGTCTTAACTCAATTGCATTATTTTATGAAGAAAGCCAAAAACATAAACTCATATAAATTAAAATAGCTAAGTGAATGAGTGAGTGAGACATCATTGCTCAGTTGTTTCTGACTCGTTGCGACCCCATGGACTCGGTGCAACCCCATGGAGAAGCCAGGCTTCTCCATCCATGGAATTCTCCAGGCAAGAATATTGGAGTGGTTGCCATTTCCTTCTCCTAAAATAGGTAAAAGGGCACCCAAATCCTCAAGAAACACCAATTCTTTAGCCTATTTATCATCTCCATTTGTATAATGATTCCTTTGCTCCAAGGTTCACAAAGTTTAGCCTTCTGATGATGTAAATATACCTCACAAGGTATTAACCTCTGCCAATGGATTTAACAATGTAATTGATTTAATACTACCATTATTTAACATATGAACATGTGTTCATTGAGAAAAAATGATGTCTGGACAACTGACATTGCATTTTTTGCCAAATAACAAGCTGATGTTCATAAAATCTTACTGGAGAGCACCCAATGCTAACTATAGGATTTCAAACTGCTGATTTGCAGAGATGAATCACGAAGCAATCTACATTGTGTGGCTAATCAGAATTCCCATCCTTACCCATGCTCTGAAAAAAAGCCTAAATTTTTTATTTGGAAGCCACTGTGAAAAGCTTTCATTAATTTAAATTTCAGAACAGATTTCTCCCCATTATGTGTTTTCAACTAAAGGCTTATTAAATACAATGCCATGATAAAAGTGAACAAATAGCAGGTTTTTCCAAGGCATCCATTTTGTTTTATTCCAGGATCCAGAGGCATTGAAAATCCAGGGACTACTGCCACACTTAGAAATCTTTCGAAGACTAGAAAGAATTGTTAATAATTTAGTGATTTCTATTCCTCTACAATTTGTTTAAAAACATGTGTTATAAATGACTGCCTGTTCCTTAAAACTGGCCCCAAATTAAGCACTATAATAGCTGATAATTAGATGCATTTAATTCTAATTTAAAAACCATCTTTACTTGCTCTTTGAAGAAATACTATTCAACTGAATCCTATTATATCTGACATGGTTTATTTATTACACTTCATCTGAGGGAAAAAAAAGTGCATATCCAAAAAGCATATTTTTTAATCCTGATGTTAACTTACTTGTATGCTTCAAAAGTTTAGAGGTTTAATATTATTTGAACTTGGTGAAAAGTATGTAAAGTTTCTCGCTTCTGCTTTTCATATTTTTGGGGAAAAAAAAAAAGATTCCATTAGGGTTTTCAGGATGGCTAAGCTTGTAGAACAAAAATAAGAAGTGGGAATAAAATAAGCCTGAGATGGTATAATTCTCCTGATTTTATATATCTTTACAGAAGAGGAACAGGTTTTGAGGAAATGGCAATGGGAAGTAGACGTGCTGAGCATGTTGAACAGGGAAGGCTCCAGCAAAAACAAATGAGATGCGAGCTGCCTTCCATTAAGGCCAACACAAAAGGAGAAAAGAAAACGACAGTCACGACAGCAGACAAATAACTAACCTCTCTCAGAACATCTTGATCTGTAGTCCAGCCTGGCAGTGAAACACCAGGGGCTCCGTCACCCACTTACAAGTCAGTTTCACATGATAGACTGTTATTATTAGCAGCATTATTATGACCATTTCCAGTTATCTCCACTCTTCTTATCTCCCTCCTGAAGCTGTTATAAGAAGAGATTACTCAAAAAGGGAAGGAAATAAGTACCCAAAAAGGTTAAAGTAGGAAAAACTGCATGTTTTCAGAAAACTTTGTAAAGACTGATGAAGCAGGGGAATAAAAAGAATAAAATGATTATATCATGTTCCATGCAGTCTGACAAGGTAATCCCTAAGTGGGAGAATTTGTTCTCAGCTGCAAATTTCTAGCTGTATATAGAGTGTGACTGACAAGCCACAAACATAAATTAGTGAAACCAAAAGGAAGCCATTTGGCAGCTCATTATTTTACCATTTGCTACATTTCAATAAATTCATGATGACAAGTTGAGGTTAGGGGAAATTCCTAAAGGCATTAATGTACTGGTTTAATTGAAGAATAAAATAATACTACAGGAGAATAAATGGCTTTAATAAACATACTGAATTAACATACCATAAAAGGAAAATAGGTGATTCTATTTGAGATTTCTTAAATTATAAAAACAAAATTAGCCTTCTCTCTATAAAAAGATAAAGGAAATGCCATTTGGTGTTTTGGTAATCAGGCCTACTTGCAGGATCATTGATCTTCTGATTAGATATTAATCTTGCTTCTAAGTGATTTTACTATTACAGCATGTTTCTAGCTTAACTTACATATATACATATTATCTTATTATTTATTAAAAGTAAGTTTATAGCTAACAATATTATCTTGTACACTTAAACATCTGCTAAACGGGTAAATCTCATGTAAGTATTCTTACCATAGTAAAAAAAAGTTAAAGTAAATTTATAGGAAACTAAATTCAATATGTTACACTTATTAACACAAAGTGAGGAGAATCAGCTGCTTTTTTTTTAAAACCCAAACAATCAATTCCTTGCCCTCATAAAAGCCACAATTTTCTATATTTCTTATAAAATGGTATAGAATATGAATTGCCAGGAAAATTTCCTCAATTGTCTATTTCACTTTGCAGTATGAACATAGCCTGTAATTATAACCATTAATTCAAAATGAAAATGATTTAAATATATATCAGGCTAATGTGATTTAAGCATATTGTTTTGCCGTGGTTCCTTTCTGGGACTGAATATCAAGATGCAGTCCACTATGCCGAAAGCCTCTAGCTTTCCAAAAACTGAAAGCCTTCGCCAATAAATCACAACTGTTCTACCATATGCCTCTTTGTTCTGCCAAGTATTACCAGCCTGTTCTACTTTTAAGCAAATTTCATTATATTATAGCTCAGAGCAATGCTCATTAAAAAGTATTACTGAAAAATGTCAAGTTGTTTTTATATAGAAACTGGAATTTATTTTCTACTGAAAAGTCAGGTATTTATTGAACACAAGACATTTGTAAAATACTGATCTCATTTGACAAGTCACTTCAAAAATCTTCATTCTCTATCTTGACTGTGAGGGTTCAGTCCACGTTATGACTGTCTAAAGCATTTCCTGCCTTGCACTAGGTAACTTTCACTAGTATCTCCCACTGATGCAGATAAACCATGACCTTTCTGGAATCGACCTACTCTCAAATGGGTGGAAAACCTTTTCCTTGTTTCTTCACAATCACATTCACATTCATCCTCTCCTTGACCAATTTGCTTTTTTTCATCTCCCAGTCACAGCCTTCCAGATAACATCAAGTTGCAGTCATAAATTGGGTGACTATAAACTTCGTTATAGCCTATTTACTTTATATAGTATGATACCGTCCAAATAAAGCTAGCCTAGAAATCTCACCTCCACAACTTGTAGTTGCAGTGATCCTTAAAAGTCACTTAACTTCATCTATAAAATAGTGATTACATCCTCTCTTTTCTCTTGAGTTCAGTTTGTGAACACAAAAGTCTGTAGTGCACGTTCAAAAGTTCTGTATCCCATTTACCACAAACCAAACACAAAGCCAGAGAGCTTCATTTTGAAACACCAAACTTCTTCCTAAGGAGCTGTTTCTCTTTCTCTTCAGATGCTAAAAACCCACTGGCCATAGTCTGTGAGCCAAACATGATAGAATTAATCTTCATTACCTACCGTAACTAATGAAGATCCATAAAATGTCAGGACTTAAACCAGGAGAAAAGCAAGATCTTCTTGCTTCCTCTGAGGAAAAAAGAATGTTTTTAATCCCCTGAGGAACATCAGATATACTCAAATGGGACCAAGGTATATATTTAAGCTAACAAAAACAACAATAGAAAAATTTCAATTATTCTTAAATCTTGGGCCAAATCACTCTGTGAAGATTTGTGGGGCTTTCCTGAATGAAAAGAGCCAGACTAGAAGGGGAGCAGAATCATGCATTGAGGCTGCCCTTACTCTAATATACTACATTTTTACGCAGTAAAATCAGGATAAAATGGAAATCAAGGTCACTTTTGACATGACAGAAGTGACAAAAGAGGTATCTAGAGAAACAGCAAGGAACAGAATAGAGGTGGGATAAGAAAGCACATACCTGTACTTTTCATATCCCATCACTTCATGGCAAATAGATGGGGAAACAGTGGAAAAAGTGGCAGACTTTATTTTTCTGGGCTCCTAAATCATTGCAGATGGTGACTGCAGCCATGAAATTAAAAGACGCTTACTCCTTGGAAGGGAAGTTATGACCAACCTGGACAGCATATTAAAAAGCAGAGACATTACTTTGCCAACAAAGGTCCATCTATGGTTTTTCCAGTAGTCATGTAGGGGTGTGATAGTTGGACTATAAAGAAAGCAGAGCACTGAACAATTGATGCTTTTGAACTGTAGTGTTGGAGAAGAGTCCCTTGGGCTGCAAGGAGATTCAACCAGTCCATCCTAAAGGAAATCAGTCCTGAATATTCATTGGAAGGACTGATGTTGAAGCTGAAACTCCAATACTTTGGCCACCTGATGCAAAGAGCTGAGTCATCTGAAGAGACCCTGATGCTGGGAAAGACTGAGGGCAGGAGGAGAAGGGGACAACAGGGGATGAGATGGTTGGATGGCATCACCGACTCAATGGACATGAGTTTGGGTAAACTCTGAGAGTTGGTGATGGACAGGGAGGCCTGGCGTGTTGCAGTCCACGGGGTCGCAAAGAGTTGGACACGACTGAGCTACCGAAGTGAACTGAACTGAAGAAAGAACAGGTCTTCCTAATTTTTTTGCTAAATTTTATGAAGAGACTTAACTGTGAGCAGAACTGGGAGCTGGGTATCTGTATAAAACCCTCAAGGCATTTCTTCACATTTTCTTTTGCTCCAATCTCTTTCCTTCCCACAGGGATTTTTCTCTAGTTATTGTCTATCTCCTTAGCAATGAGAGAAGGGAGGCTGGCCAAATCATCCATCACGAATCTGTCATCCCTATTCTCTAGGTATGGCTTCACCTAAAATAAGATTATAAGCATACAACTTTACGTCTCACAAATACAGGGGTGACAAGGAAGCTCAGAGTAAAGTAGAGTGCACTCTGGCTGCCAGTATAGAAATTATGATTATTTAAATGTACTGAACCACATTTATTTAGAAAGAGCTCAAAGACAATGATAAGAAAAACTCTAAGACTCTACCAGATAAATAAGTACAATCACTTTCAATAACCTATTAAGAGATACTTATTGAGAGCCTGTGAAGAAAGCTGAGCACCGAAGAATTGATGCTTTTGAACTGTGGTGTTGGAGAAGACTCTTGAGAGTCCCTTGGACTGCAAGGAGATCCAACCAGTCCATTCTGAAGGAGATCAGCCCTGGGATTTCCTTGGAAGGAATGATGCTAAAGCTGAAACTCCAGTACTTTGGCCACCTCATGCGAAGAGTTGACTCATTGGAAAAGACTCTGATGCTGGGAGGGATTGGGGGCAGGAGGAGAAGGGGACGACAGAGGATGTCATGGCTGGATGGCATCACTGACTCAATGGACGTGAGTCTGAGTGAACTCCGGGAGTTGGTGATGGACAGGGAGGCCTGGCATGCTGCGATTCATGGGGTCACAAAGAGTCGGACGTGACTGAGTGACTGAACTGAACTGAATAAAATCAATAAATGTTATATCATTGTAAAAATAATCCATACCTGTTGGGTATTTCTATGTTAAAATGGAAAGGCTAATGTTTAGGAGGAAGTCTGAAAAACGGCTGTTCTGCTGAAGCGAAAGAATGCTTTAAAGAGAAGAAACATGGCATACTATTGTGAGAAAGCCTGTTTTGTTTTTAAATGGGATGGTTTTCTTGGTGACATGCTGAAGTCAGTCTTTTTCCTCCTGAATGACAGGATTTCTGTATTAAAGTGTTAGTATGAGGAGAGAAATAGTGCCTCTCAAATGTGCAAAGAAGCACATTCAGTAACCAAGTACAGGATTCCACAGAAATTATGAAAGCCTCCATGCAAGTTCAGGTATGTGAGTTAAGCAGGAACATTTATGGAACAGTAAAGAAAGTGGTAAGGCAGACACACAGACCAACACATAGAAGGTGACGTCTGTGGAAGATTAAAAAAAAAAAAGTATGGGAAAGAAATAGTGCAGAAAGGAAAGGATAGAAAATTGATGCTATTGTAACCAGACAGAATGTGGCATGTGCAAATGACACTAAAGAAACAGAGAGTAAGTTTCATATTTCTCATTATGCATACAACACATTCCTCTATAAAAAGTTCTCAATGAAGCATTTAATTAAATATTGTTTGGTAACATGAGTAACACCCGGATATAGTCTAGTAATACCAGGCAAACCTACCAATTATCTCATCATTAAAATAAAACCTTAATGATGATGGTCTTTGAGGGGATATGCCCAAGAAAAAGCTGAAGAAGACAAGACTACTGGAAGAGGATGCAACATGAAGTCTCACTATTCCCAAGAACTGGAACTTCTTTCCAATACCACCCCATAAGATCTCCTGACACGCTCAAAAGGGAGAGGACAACAAACAGAATGACTCCATTATCACTGTCTAACCTGACAGAATCTCTGTACTTTCTATGGAATAGATAGCTCTCTTGTATTGCTTTATTGCAGAAGTATCTAGAGTCTGCAGTTGGAGATTGGTGAGGTTCTCACCCATCTGAGAATTTCAAGTTTCTCTACAACGAAAATGAGAAACAGAAAGAGTTTAACAAATACAAAGACCAAATCCAATACTTCAAAGCAAATGCCCCTTTCCTAGATCAAATATGTTGGATTTTCTTTTCCTTATGCTTCATGTCATTTCACGGCAAAGCTGCAACTCTGATGCTTAGAACTGTGGACGTTTACACTTTAGTTACCAAGATTAATTAGCTAAAAGATCAAATCTAGATGTTAATGAAAGTGGAAGGTTTATCTAACATTTAATGCCTCGGAATTTTATTCATTAAAGAGCAAGAAACAAAGGTTGATTATATCTTCCGTCTTATAAGCTATTACAGAATAACCTTTATTCTGGCTTTTCTTACCCCAGAAATGATTTATGTTGATAGCACTCTTTGCTGCTTCTTCGTTTCTATTTCCAGAATAATATGACCATTTTTCCCCCCTTTTGTCCACACTGGTTTTAGGCAGATCAACTTCACATTAGGAAACAAAAACTAAAAGAAAAATCACTTTTGAGTGCTCTCATTTATTTATCTTCACCAAACTAATCACAAAACTATGCTTTCAAGACCACCAGGTAATGAGTGTTGTCTATTCCACTGTGAGGATTCTTTCCAAGGCAGTTTGGAGCTAATTCACTAGGTCGATTGGTAAGTCAGGTCTTCTTTCCATAAAGTGATTATGGCCCAAGGGAACATATCATAAAACTAAGCACAATGGTTTCTAAGTTACTAAACAGTGTGAGGATTATCTTCAAAGCAAAAATTAAATCAATCAGCATAAATATGGGAGCAGTGGTGTGCACAGGTGACTTTTAAACTAGAAAATAGTTTTCAATAATTTCATTAGGGATAAAGGGACAAATTTGGGATGTGGGATTAACAGATAAAACTACTATACATAAGATAGATAAGTAACAAGGATTTACTGTATAGCACAGGGAGCATAGGACATCCATAGTGGCTCAGCAGTAAAGAATCTGCCAGCAATGCAGGAGACACAAAAGACTTAGGTTTGATCCCTGGGTTGGGAAGATCCCCTGGAAGAAGAAATGGCCAGTATTCTTGCTGGGAAAATCCCATGGACAAAGGAGTCTGGTGGGCTGCAGTCCACAGGGTTGCAAAGAGTCAGACATAGCTGAGCCCAAGCACAGGGAATTATAGTCAATACTTCAATAAATGAACAAATAAATCTCATTATAAAAAAATCACCTTTAATAGTGAAATACTGGGGTTAAATCACATGTTGCCTATATATTTCAATACAAGAATGAATACCACTTATAAACATATGTTTGTTTGTTTAAGAGCAGAATTTGTAAATGTTACAATGCATTCAGTACAATGTCCTGCTGACTAGTCAGAAGTGGAGCTGATGGGAGCCTGGCACTCAGATTTCCTGAGCGCCGAGGTTTCACATTTTGGAATGTGTTCTACATAAGGAATATGTCTTCTCAGCCTAGGCTTCTAGTCAACTTACACATATCAAGAACACTGGCATAAAATAAGAGGCAGTGGGTGAGAAGTCAGTCACCAATTTTGTCACCATTTTGGCACGATTCAGGAAAAATCAATCATCAGTCTGTATCTTAGCTACTGAATCTATCAAATAAGATAAGCAAACAGGTGGGAAGAATTGAGTGAGACCGCACAACAAAGTTCACTGGAAATAACGTATCATGAAAGTTCAAGACACAGTTACGAAAGCACTAATATGTCAGGAACGTGGGTAAACTTCAGAAGAATTCCTGGTGGTCTATTTTTGCTTTAGTTAAGGAGATGTGGGTAAATATGTTTATGAAATTTCATTCTGTGGATAGCAGAGATGGGGACACCACCAAGAGTTTTATTAATTAATCTGGAACTTTCCCAGACCAGTATTGAGCACTATCAATCTAACTGACCTGTGTGTGTGGGCTAAGTCGCTTCAGTCGTGTCCAGCTCTTTGCAACCCTATGGACTGTAGCCTGCCAGGCTCCTCTGTCCATGGGATTCTCCAGGCAAGAATACTGGAGTAGCAAGAATCCTTCCATCTCAGGGATCGAACCTGTGTCTCTTATGTCTCCTGCATTGGCAGGTGCCATCTGAGATCAAACTAACTGACCTGGGTTTCATTTATTTAATGAACACCTGATAAAGGTCATCAGAATGAGGATCATTCCCAGAGCCTATCTAGCACCACCAGTTAATTGGAGGAAGGGTGTTCTCCACTTACCAAGTCTCAGGAAGCTGTCTCTGGGAGAATTATAGCTTTGGCACAAGCAGATAAACTCAGATTACGCTTCAGGAAACTCTATTTAGTGGTGACTGCATATAGGTCATTTAAAAAAAAAATCTCCCTGCACACAGCCTGATCCTGTACTACTCAAACGCGTCAATAGTTATGATTCATTACTCTTCAAAGGTCTCAAGTTGGTGCTCAATATTCCACTGAGAGCTTGGAAAATGAATCTGTCCCTTCACTGAGTTATTAGACAAGTTTCAATACATCTTTTCATCAGCATGAGAGAGTCCAGAAAACCCAGCCTCTGTAAATTCAGAGAAGGAATCTTGTATTTTACAGCACATGGAAAGGGTGTTAGTCACCATTATTTGCTTCAACTACAGGCCTCTGATCAAGCCCCTATCTTCTCTGTTTCCCTTCTCCCTACCAGTCGAATCTTACCTATTCCGTGCACCTAGTTGGAGTCCCATCTCCTTTATGAAGACTCCTCTAATGAGCATTTGCAGTTAATAGTACTGTACCATGTTAATTTCTTAGTTTTGATAATTATACTATAGTTCTGCAAGATGTTAACTTCTGGGAAACTAGATGAAGGATGAAGTGTGTGCATGCTGAGTCGCTTCAGTTGTGTCCAACTCTTTGTGATCTTTTGGGCTATAGCCACCAGGCTCCTCTATCCATGGGACTCTCCAGGCAAGAATACTGGAGTGGGTTGCCATGTCCTCTTCCAGGGGATCTTCCCAACACGGGGACTGAACCTTTGTCTCTTATGTCTTCTTCATGGGCAGGCAGCTGAATGCTGAAGAATCGATGCTTTTGAATTGTGGTGCTGGAGAAGACTCTTGAGAGTCCCTTGGACTGAAAGATCAAATCAGTCAATCCTAAAAGAAATCAACCCTGATTGTTCATCAGAAGGACTGATCCTGAAGCTCCAATACTTTGTTTGGCCACCTGGGGCAAAGACCCAACTCATTGGTAAAGACTGTGATCTGGGAAACATTGAGGGCGAGAGGAGAAGCGGGAGACAGAGGGTGAGATAGTTGGATGGCATCACTGACTCAATGGACAAGAGTTTGAGCAAACTCCGGGAGATAGTGAAGGACAGGGAAGCCTGCTGTGCTGCAGTCCATGGGGTTGAAAGAGTCAGACAAGCCTGAGCAACTGAACAACAACAACGAGAGGCAGTGTCTCCCCTGGTGGGCTTTATAAAGCTGCTGGGAGGCTGCTTTCCCCACTCAAATCACCTCATTTCTGCAGCTCCTTTTTTGCCAGGTTATCATGTACTCTAACCATACTTACCCTCACCCTGCACCCTGTCTTTACAAAGAAAAAAAAAGTTTCTGAGAAGCCCTAAATACATATCTCAGGTACCAACATTTTAAAAAACAAAACAAAACCTGTAGCTCATTATAGCAGTGACTTTCAATTGTGTGTGCCTATGTGGCGGGGACTGATGGGACCTCAAATCTCTAAGGCAGGTGAAATAGGCATCATGGGTGGGGCATGTGTAACATGACATGTCCTTTCCTGGCTGCCTTACCTGTAGGTGAGCTTCTCTGCTCAGAGTGATTATCTCTGTCTATTCACATTGTCCCAGTCTCTGAAACTTCTTATATTTCATTCAGCATTCTCCCAACTGCTATTACCAACTATCCTAATCGTGACCTCAACCAGCCAACCAACTCTCCACCTTGCTTGCTGAGTGATCTTTGAAAATGCAAGCCCAATTCTGTCATAAGTCCTTCAGTATTAAGTCCTACAGTGTCTCTCCATCTACTTTTTACTAAAGTTCAAGCTTCACAGCAACACAGAGGCTGCCACTTGTGTTCTGACTTTTCTGAGCTTTCTACCCCTACTCTCCGCATCCTCTGAGCGCCTCCTTTTTCCCTGGCCCAGCTCGTGTCCTGCAGAATCACGTGCACTTCTCCAAACGGTACTGGTCATTTCTTTGGAGCTTGTGCACAGGCCATTCTTCTTGGCTGACCCTTGCTCTACCTTGCCTAACTAAACAGGCCAATTAGCTTCTGCTCTGTAAGACCCTCTTCCTTATCACTTCCTCCAGTGGCTTCCTTTGACCTCAGAAGGGCTTTTCAGAGGCCCCCCTTTCCTTTTCCTTTAGCATTAAATCACCATGATCCTTATCACAATTTATCACACACTAATTACCTGTTTAGCTTCTGTCACCGTCTCACACCTCACTGGACTATCAGCTCTCCAAGCCAAGGAAGGTGTTTTATTAGTTATTTTTTGTTTTTCTTTCCTTGCTTTTTACTTTTCTTTTTCCCCTTTGGTATGCTCATTGTCTGGTATTGCCTTCAGCACTAGGGAATGACAGAATGAACATGAATGGATGAATGAAAAGGCATTTCAAAAAGCCACAAAAATTAAAATGAGTCAGTACACTATAATGGAAAGATTATGAAACTATACCCAGCAGTTTTGTGAATCTCCACAAACCAAATGACTTTAGTGCCAGCTTATCCAGTTTTGTAGTAAGATTATTAATATCACTCTTTACCCACTTCTCAAAGTTTCTGTGAGAACAGACTAGTGTCTGTAATTAAAAGCTATGTGATGCTACTATTAATTAATCTCAACTGGTTACTTCATTTCCTAACTGTCCCACACATTCCCTGGACCATGGGTTTTCAACTGCAGGGTCAGAGAGAGCTGGAATCAGGTCTGTCTGATATTTTATTAATAATTATTTCTTATTTAACTTTCATAGATGTCATTTTTTTCCATCTGTGAAATAATGATGACTTTGCTATCAGTTTTTGTGGCTACTACTCAAAAAACTAAGATCATGGAATCCAGTCCCATCACTTCATGGCAAATAGATAAAGAAACAATGGAAACAGTAAGAGACTTAACTTTCTTGGGCTCCAAAATCACTGCAGATGGTGACTGTAGCCATGAAATTAAAAGACACATGCTCCTTGGAAGAAAAGCTATGACAAACCTAGACAGCATATTAAAAAGCAGAGACGTTACTTTGCCGACAAAGGTCCATATAGTCAAAGCTATGGCTTTTCCAGTAGTCATGTATGGATGGATGTAAGAGTTGGACCATAAAGCAAGCTGACTGCCAAAGAACTGGTGCTTATGAACTGTGGTGTTGGAGAAGACTCTTGAGAGTCCCTTGGACTGCAAGGAGATCAAACCAGTCAACCCGAAACGAAGTCAGTCCCGAATATTCATTGAAAAGACGGATGCTGAACCTGAAGCTCCAATACTTTAGCCACCTGATGTGAAGAACTGGCTCATTAGAAAAGACCCTGATGGTGGGAAAGAATGAAGACAGGAGGAGAAGGGGATGACAGAGCATGCGATGGTTGGATGGCATCGTCAACCTGATGGACATGAGTCTGAGCAAGCTCCAGGGGTTGGTGATGGACAGGGAAGCCTGGCGTACTGCAGTCTACAGGGTCAAAAAGAGTCAGACACCACTCACAACTAAGTGACTAAATTGACTGAACTGATGGGTAATACACATAAAATACATACCTTAATTAATGCCAAACACTAATAACAGCTTAAGTAAATGATTCTTCTTCCTCTTCAAAGTATTATATTATAGTTGGTGCCTAATAAATACTTGATGCATTAAAATTAACTAGCTAAAAATGTTTTAATATCTAGGAACCAAATTTCCAATTTTGCTTCTCGGCCAACACACGAAGGATAGAAAGGAAGGAGTAAGACACAGAAAGATTAGTTTTCCTCCAGCACATGTCAGAGTTCCCCACTTTTGTCTTGTAACTCTGCTGTTGAAGGTGATATTTCATCCTATGAAGTCGGTTATGAGATTTCCTATACAGAGTAATGAAAAAGCCTGTAACAGCTAGTGACCTGCCTTCCCTGCTGTTTCCTCCACAGAATAATTTTGCCATAAAAAATAAAGGGGACATCTCCTTTTATTGAATTATGACAAATTTTCAACTGACTTGGAACTTAGGAGTGTCCTACTTTCCCCTCCAATGACTCTCCTACTGAGATGACACGTGACACATTCCAGGGAAGCATCAGAATTAAAGAGAAGGTTAAGACTGTGCCACATCCATCAGCACTTCCTTTTGCTTTAAGAAGGACCGACCCTCCCCGTCATCACCTCAGTCTGTCTCTCTCTCTTCTCAGGATTCTTTTATTCCTCCGGCTAAGAGGAGATTTGCAGGCAAAAGCCCATGCAGAGCAGCCGAGACACCAAATATCTCCCTCCTATCTCTCTCTTTCCCTCCCTATAAATGGGTATATATATTTCTATTTATACAATATATATGTGCAATATATATAATATCAACTATGTGCCAGCCACTGAGCAACAAACAAAGCCTGCCCTTATGGAATTATGGGAGAAGATGACATACAGCAAATGTGTTCCTAAATAATTCTAAGTTGAACAAATGACAAGCAAATCACATTTTAAATGTGCCAATAATACACAATCTCTACAGCTGAGTTTTACAAACAATATTCTTTTTGAAAACTGGCAATCCTTTACCACCCATCTCAGCTTCAGCTATAGAAAAGTTGAAGATGAGAACTGCACTGAACATTTACTGTGTACCAGAAACTCTGCAATGCCCTTTTCAAGTATTTTCATGTGGCTGTCACTGACACACAAAAATGCCTACATGATAGCATGCTTATCATTATACCAATTTTACAGATGAAAAAACAGAGCAGTTGAACACTAAGCCCAAAGTCATACTGTTAGTAGATGGCCTTGACCTCAGGCATCCAGGCTGTAGAGCACGCGTGCAGAGATAGACTATGACGCATTGTCTGCAAAGGTGGTTCACTGAAGGAGGGAATAAACGAGCATCATGAACCTGAAAATCAAATCATGTAAACACAACTCAGGATCAATAAACACAAAATGCTCAAGAGCTTGATTTGTTGTATTCCTAATTTTTCAGTAAATGATGGAAATAAGTCCCTCATCTCCTAAGAGAAGCACAGCTGTAACACTTCCTGCTGAAGGTATGAATCCTGTGTTTATAAACTCAAAGAGAACTTCTCTCAAAGGTCAACTGTCTGTAAGTTGCTATTGTGATTGATTAAACAAACAAGACACCTGGTAACTTCCTGCTTCTCCTTGTTTCAAAATAGAGATTTGTGGGGAAAACACAGGTATCAGACCAGCTCCTATGAAAACTATTCTGACAAACCTAGAGATAAGTTATTTCCATTAGAGTAATTTAACTATCCTGAAGGACTCAGGAAGCAAAATATTTATTTGATGTGGGAAAAATTAAATTCTTTCCTTCTCCTATTCTAGTAGACTTTACCAGGTTTTCCTGTGTCCATAACTCGGTTTACTTTAAAAGAGAGAGAACCTAAACTTTCTAGAATGTAACATAACTTCACTAAGTTAACCATGAGGAAATGTAGCCTTAGAGGGAGAGTGAGGAGGGAAGGGAATCCTCTCAAACATAAGGGAGTTGATAAGCTGTTGATTGGAAAGGAAAAGTATAATCTCCTAGGGGCATATCTATCTTTTCTCATTTCTACTTATTTTCTTGTCATCACCACTCAAGGGAAGGGTAGAAGATTTCCTGCCACACAATGCTTTAGTACCAACTGAAGGCTGGTGATTGTAACTTCATTCAGTATCCTATATACAGATTCCAGGGAGGGGCGTACCGAGGAGACAATGCGTACAGGATACCAAATGATGATGTCTCTGCATGTAGTGACAAAGCCAACTGGAACCCATGTATTCAGAATAGCAAGGAACTTGAACAGTATTTCAGTCATGCTTCTTGGAAGAATCTCATAAAAATCTGAGTATCAGAGTGGAGGGTTTCGGAGGTGGAAGCAGGTGAAAACAATAATAAAAACAGTGAGAATGTTTTAAGCTTTCAGAAGCTCAAGGGAGCGGAAGATATTATGAGACAGGAATGGAAAGATACTGACATATAAAATAGATGTGTACTAGCAATATCTTTAATTCTTTGCCATTGATCACATGAGAAATCAAAGTTAACAGTCTCATGTGTCTTTCTACCCAGAGGGAGGAAGGAAATTTTGAATGATCTGGCCTTTTTTTTATCCGGGCAGATAATTAGACAATTAGAGCTCATCATGAGCTACAACAAAGCTCTCGACTGTCATGAATCACAGTCATGCTCAATTTAAAAGAAGTTTCATAAGAATGAACTGCTTTTTAAAGAATATATCGCTTTCACATTTCTTCCAGGAACCACAGAAATCAGGGAGAACTAGGGAAGAGAGATTTCTATCCATCAGAAAGAACAGAAATTATAATTAACGTGCTTGGCTAAGCGTCTTCCCTCTGATTTATGGGTTGAGGTACTGCTTATATGGATAAGATGGGGTTGAGGAGAGGAAACTGAAATCGTGATCTGAGAAGCACCTATAACAGAGGCGCCAAAACTGCCTATGAAAATGCATATCCTGACTAATTCTAAAATACTGACTCTCAGAAGAAAGCCCTCCAATTTTTTATTTTTTTAAAATCTCCCTCCCCAGGGACTGACAGCATCCTTAAGTGAAGCAATAGAGAGCAGAAAAATCCACATGGGTAGATGCGGTAGGCAAAACAGGGTTATAGGTGTCCTTAGAAACCGAACAAGGCTACAGAATTTAACAAAGTTACATAATACTTCTAGTGTTAATAATGGAATATGCTAGAATTAATCTCACACAGAACGAGATGACATCAGTTAACATGGTTTGTCATTGCCTAATCTCACCTATGAACGTTTTAAGGGTATTTCTTTTGGATAAACTCCCACGGTTAGATAAACTCCACAAAACCCGGTCACCATGGTCACCAAATGGGGTCAATTATTGGAGCTATATTGTTTCTCCAGTGCAGATATACAGATTATAAGGGCCCTCATACTGGACAGGGTGAAGTCCAGCATCACTAAACTCTTAGCAATATACTAATTAGTGAAAGTCATAACTGCATAAAACAGTACTGGGAGATTTATCTAAAGGAATGAACCAATACCCTTGCCCATAACCAGCCATTTCAAGGGTGGGAAAACCACTGAAAAACACCTGAGTAAAAGTAAAGTTAATTGAATAACTTGACTACAATAACTAGACAAAGGACTTCTGGTTTTTGACTATCCTGAGAATTTGGGCAACTACATCAGTTAATTTCAAGGAGCCCACAAGCTGACAGCAGCTGTCCAAGGAATTTGTTTAAGTCCTGCCTAGTCAAAGTTGAGAGACAACACAGCCGTCACAGCCACAGGGGAAAATGCACGAGCACTTTAATAGTATCTGCCTTAAACACTAAATTTAAAAATGCCCTAGGTTGTACAGTGGTATGTGTTTTTATTTTTTTTTTAATTTTATTTTTAAACTTTACAATTCTGTATTAGTTTTGCCAAATATCGAAATGAATCTGCCACAGGTATACCCATGTTCCCCATCCTGAACCCTCCACCCTCCTCCCTCCCCTCCCCTCCCTCTGGGTCGTCCCAGTGCACCAGCCCCAAGCATCCAGTACCGTGCATCGAACCTGGACTGGCGACTCGTTTCATACATGATATTATACATGTTTCAATGCTATTTTCCCAAATCTCTCCACCCTGTCCCTCTCCCACAGAGTCCATAAGACTGATCTATACATCGGTGTCTCTTTTGCTGTCTCGTACACAGGGTTATTGTTTCCATCTTTCTAAATTCCATATATATGCGTTAGTATACTGTATTGGTGTTTTTCTTTCTGGCTTACTTCACTCTGTATAATAGGTTCCAGTTTCATCCACCTCATTAGAACTGATTCAAATGTATTCTTTTTAATGGCTGAGTAATACTCCATTGTGTATATGTACCACAGCTTTCTTATCCATTCATCTGCTGATGGGCATCTAGGTTGCTTCCATGTCCTGGCTATTATAAACAGTGCTGTGATGAACATTGGGGTACACGTGTCTCTTTCCCTTCTGGTTTCCTCAGTTATCAAGACAGTATGGTACTGGCACAAAGACAGAAATATTGATCAATGGAACAAAATAGAAAGCCCAGAGATAAATCCATGCACATATGGACACCTTATCTTTGACAAAGGAGGCAAGAATATACAATGGATTAAAGACAACCTCTTTAACAAGTGGTGCTGGGAAAACTGGTCAACCACTTGTAAAAGAATGAAACTAGACCACTTTCTAACACCATATACAAAAATAAACTCAAAATGGATTAAAGATCTCAATGTAAGACCAGAAACTATAAAACTCCTAGAGGAGAACATAGGCAAAACACTCTCCGACATATATCACAGCAGGACCCTCTATGACCCACCTCCCAGAATATTGGAAATAAAAGCAAAAATAAACAAATGGGACCTAATTAAACTTAAAAGCTTCTGCACAACAAAGGAAACTATTAGCAAGGTGAAAAGGCAGCCTTCAGAATGGGAGAAAATAATAGCAAATGAAGCAACTGACAAACAACTAATCTCAAAAATATACAACCAACTCCTATAGCTCAACTCCAGAAAAATAAATGACCCAATCAAAAAATGGGCCAAAGAACTAAATAGACATTTCTCCAAAGAAGACATACAGATGGCTAACACATGAAAAGATGCTCAACATCACTCATTATCAGAGAAATGCAAATCAAAACCACTATGAGGTACCATTTCACGCCAGTCAGAATGGCTGCGATCCAAAAGTCTACAAGCAATAAATGCTGGAGAGGGTGTGGAGAGAAGGGAACTCTCTTGCACTGTTGGTGGGAATGCAAACTAGTACAGCCACTATGGAGAACAGTGTGGAGATTCCTTAAAAAACTGGAAATAGAACTGCCTTATGATCCAGCAATCCCACTGCTGGGCATACACACAGTGGTATGTGTTTTGAAATGTACTACTTTAGTTGGTTTCACACAATAATACATCTTTATTATCCCAGCATCTTGTACCATAATCATTTTTATATCTTCTCCGCCAAATAAATTGTAATCTTGACTGTAGAACGAATTTTAAAATCTAAAGTGTCCAGTATTCGGGTAACATTATAGTACACATCAAAAAGTCCTTCTAAATGTTTATTTGGTAGAGAGGATTTGTATCAGACATTTCAATGAACATGAATGTAGTAACTACTAGTTTTCTGGCACTAGGCTAAGGCCCTGGGGACAAAAACATGAATAGAAAATAGTTCCTGCCCTTGAGAAGGTCACAGTCTAGTAGAAAAGAAAATCTCTGAATATATTACAATATTATGGTAAATGTCTTTGCTAAACAACAAATATTCCTTGAAAATGAACAGTTCCTTGAATAACGCATTCAGATTTTCATGTTTGTTTGAATTTAACTATGCTATGTAATTTACATTATTAATGCATTCTAACTCTGGGCCATACATGTAATACAAACAGTAGAATGTAATTAAAGCTTGTTTTATTATAAATATGCCCAAGTATATAGCTGCACACTAAAGAAACACTGAAAGAATTCAGATTTATAATTGTGAATGTTGAATTATATCAGGTGGTATAATTCTGGCTTATAATTTATCATACTCTCATTTGTTGATATAAAGACAAATCATTTAAAAAAAACACTAACTGTACTTCTAATTCTAAACATGATTTCTTCCCTGAATTTCTGCCCAGACCTGGGGGTTGTGCATTTTCAGAAACATGCACCCAACTTCTTTTCTCATGAATCTGATGTGAGAAGGAATGTTGAGACCATTGTTTGGGATTTTCTGAAGTCTTTTTCTTACCAAGTGTAAGAAGTATGTGAAATGTTCTAATGAAAATGGTATTGAGCTCAGACATAAGGAGGTAAAAATCTTAGCTGAAAATGGTAACTAACAGAAAAAATAACTAATAGATAACTTCAGACAAGAAGCCAATTCCATTTAGGCTCTGTTCCTTTATAACAGAAAAGCACTTAACTAGGAAGTCTCTAATGTCACCTCTTGCTTTAAGACTCAAGGATTCATTGATGAGCAGTATTCTCAGAGATTTTACATGAGAAAGACAGCTGGTTACAGCTGGGTCATTGACAATCTAGTGAGACTCACACACTGAGAATCCACAGCTCCCTCAACTTCACACTCATCAGCCACTCTCTCATCCAATTCCCAAAAGGCATTTGGATTCAGGAATCTCAGCTGGCAAAGCAACAAGCACAGCAAACAACAGACACATGCATCCAACAATAGCTTGAACCTGACGACCAAAACTTCTATTGGGATTTTTGGGACATGGTCTCAGCTATCTAGCTTCCTAGAAAATAAAGCGGGTGGCAAGTGCTAACAACTTGCTGCTGCTGCTGCCAAGTTGCTTCAGTCGTGTCCGACTCTGTGCGACCCCTCTTAAGTTTCCCTAAAAACAGGTAGAGGAAAAACTGTAAATTTTTATTTCACATCATTTTTTAAGGTTTTGGCATAGATGGGAGATATACCTACGGTTTCTATGCTCTGCTTTATTAACTTTTTTTAAATTTTATGGATCATGTTTCAGATTTATTTAGGTATATACACTAATCATGACATTCCTCTGCATACTTTTTTTTTTTTGCTGCACAGCATGCAGGATCTTAGTTCCCCCACCAGGAACTGAATCCACATTCCTTGCATTGGAAAGGCAGAGGCTTAACCACTGGACCACCAGGAAGACCCTGGGTTCAGCTTTAGAGATGCTCCTTTTCCATACTGTCACTCAGTTATCTTGCATTAGACAGAACCAAAGGTATTTCTTCCAATTCTACAAAGCAGCCCCTGAAATCTGCAGTTAAGTAACAACAGGCGAAAGCAAGCCTACGGATCACAGATGGGTTATCCAACTCAATCACAGACATTCCCTAATTTCCAGCAAGGAAACCTGCTGTCTCTCTAATGCACCAACATCATTCTCTTGGGGCAAGGTCTGGTTTCTCTGGGTATCTTAGTTGTAGACCTATTATAAATTTTTGTAAATGCATATGTAGTAAAAAAAAAAAAAAAACAAGAAACAATACAGAGTGGTGCGTTTAAAGAGATGAAGTGAGAACTTGCTTTCTCTGTGTTTATTTTCCCAAGGTTTCTCATCCCTTTGCAGAATGAGATTCCAGCTTTAGAGACATTAAGAAACCAGTAACCATGGGACACGTTGCCTGGAAACAGCCTGATTACAACCAACTCACTCAGCTATGAGGAAATGCTACCTGACCCTTTAGGACCATTTGTCAAGCCTTATTATGATGATAAAGAAAATTTATACTTTTGTAAAGCCTTCAAAAATTATTGCCATGAAACTGAGAAATCCGGGCATCTGCTTTGGGGAAGAAATGGGAAGTTAATATGACCATCCAGTGTCAAAATTTGACAGCCAGAATGAAAATAAAGAAAAATTAGTTCAGCATCATGCACAGAATTCAGAAATCAAAAACCCAAACCCAACGCTGAGCAAATCATGTCTGGGAATTGTACTGTGTGCCATGGGGGTTAGAAGCCAAGGCAGTCAGAAAGTCACTAATAAAGGGCTTTTGTATTCTGCAGCAGTGCTGCTTAACTTGTACTTCCTTGTACATCTACTGCAGAACTTTCAATCAGATGCTGCCATTAACAGCTGCTTTGAAACATACACCAGTTGGTTCTGTGGTGCCCTGACAGTTGGAAAAGATTTGTTAGGGAAATCACATTACAAAAACATTGCACAAGTTTAGCAAAATCTAAGAATGTCTACACAATTTTTAAAAATCATTAATGATCAGTCTCAGAAAATAAGACATTTTTTTTTTTACTTTAGTGGAATAATGTTTTACAGCTCCAAGACTATGTGCATATGTGTGTGTATAATTATAGATAGATAGCTAAACATATAAATAAATAGATTTTTATTCATTCAACATAGATGGATTTATAAGGACACAACAGAGAATCCTGGTTCTACTAAAAGATTTATCTTGCTATTGATCCACTCACAGTTACGTTAGACTATGGTGCATCTCACAGGACAGCTCAGATTAAGCACCCACCTTAATACAAGCTTTGCCATTGGTTGAATCCATGATCAATTTCTAGGCACATCTATTACACTCTGACTGGAATATAGGGATGCTTCCTTGGTGGCTCAGACAATATAAGGATGCATGTTTCAGCAAAACTCAACTATTGCTGTTTTTAACTAAATTATGTTATCTCAGTTGTAGGAAATGAATGTGGTCCATTCGTTGCTGCTGCTGCTGCTGCTGCTAAGTCGCTTCAGTCATGTCCATTCATTAACTGTAGGTAAATGCTCAATACTTGAGAGCAACAGAGAATTGTGGAGAGTGAAGTTCCTAGCTTAAATTTAGCTGTAAGTGCCAATGAAAGTAAACAAATTTTACTTTGAAAGGACTGTTTCTCAATCCTTCACACATCCATAGCACTCCTGAATATAGCTCCAGGCTAAAGTGCTGGCTCTCTAGACCCCAGGTTTCAGGGAACATGCCTTGATTTTATGTGAAGCCTTGGTACTTATCTCAGTCCTAGCACTCAGTGGATACTCATGAAACCTCTGCTGAACTGAATCAGGCACCATTATTGTCAAAGTAACAGACTATGCAATTATAGAGCTGACCAAGATAGACATGAAAAGAAAAGAAGGCTATAGATTGCTCTAAACAGATGTAAGGATGATGGTGGGAAATTACATGGGAAAACAAAGTAAGCCACTACAAGAAACTTTCTGTTGATTTTCAGTTTCCATTTTCACCACCCCATGTCATTCACATCATATATTATTGTCAGAATAATTCTCTCCAAACACAAAATCCCACTACTACTCAGGTGCTAAAGAAAATAATGAATTCATAAATGAATGAATAAAAAGACTTCTGTTCACAAGCAACTTACAAATTGGTTGCCTAGATGGAAATAACACATGATGTTTTTAAGAAAATATGAGTTGAAAGAAAAGTTCAGTGTGAGTTGAACTGTCCATAGAAGTTACCAAGGTTAGAAGGGATTTGAATCAGGTCTATTCATTTTAATGAATAAAAGGCTCAAACTTAGGCTAATCCCAGTTAGGCAAGAAACATAATCAAAACATAGAGATAAGAATTTGAATAGTACATTAGGAAAGATACGAAGATACATTGGGAGGCAGATTACTGATAAGAATATGAGTTTTGATTTGAATCGTGGATTGTATGAAGTATATCTTCCCATGAAGAAAGTATTAAAAAGGATGTTATGAGTTGCCAGGAATACACAATAAAGGCTATTTGTGGATTAGGCTGCATTTGGGATGAACTTGGGACATTCATTTATTCACCAAATATTTTTTGAGCACCTATTACGTCTTATTCACTGGAGATGAGCAGAAAACAGAGAGAATCTCTGCCCTGATAAAACTTACATGGAGGAGGGAGGGAGGGCACAGATGAAAACAAAGTAGACAAGTAAGTAGATAATCAAAGGTCAGCTAGTGATAACGGTTAAAGTAGGGTATGCATCTCAGAGAATGGGTAGGGGGAAGCTGTATTTTCAAATATTAAAATTTTACCATCCTCCTAAATAGCTGGCATAGATATGAGCATATAATAGACAATAAAGAAATGCAGCTGACTGAGGTACTGCAAGTTTGACTAAGATTCTTGGGATCAATGAGATACAAACTTTGTCGAAATCAGATCTACAGGAAATGAGTCAACATTCCCTGATATTCATGCCTAATACACAAAAGGTTGGGCCCAGCCCAACTTAACCTAAAAGATGAGGATTTCTGAAATAGGCTCCATCAGTATACAAAGGCTGTACTATAGCAGCATTTTTTCCACATCATTTAGAGCAAGTTGCTGATAGTGAACAAGAAATATTCATTAAATATTTGCTAAATATTTATTATTTTAGTCTTTATCCATGTGTTATAAAGACTAAAATAATAAATGATGCTCACAATATTGATTTTCCCATTAAAAAAAATTAAACTCAAAAGTCAGAAAAAAGATTGGAGGGTAATGATATCGGAATTAACTTGGGTTTATGAAAAATTTACATAGAAGTTCAGGGGCTCCTGTGACATGTGGAACTTGAACGAAAGGAAGGCTGCTTGTATACATGTTCAGGCTGTCATGGCTCTGAGGTCCTTTCAGAGCAAGACATATGAATGTGATTTTCCCATCACAGAGCCTAATTGGTCCTGACTCATCTTTGGTCAATGGTTGAATTTCCCATATCTCCAATACCATCCCTCAAATATATAGCCTGATGCTCACACAGTGAAAACTTCCTGTGCACAAAACTAGCTGGTCCAAGTGGGAAAGAGCAGTGTGAGGCGGCTGTATTTGCACTGTGACTTCTCTAAGTTAATGCCTATAGGTAGTGGGTGTTCTGTTAGGCATAGCATAAAGAGGTTAATTCAATGCCCTACAAACAAGGACAACAGGAGAACCCTGTCCTTATACTGTCAAATAAAGAGCAGTTCAATTACTTGATAAGATGAAGAAAACACTTTCTTTTCTCACTGTGCCCCATTCCTGCAGGAAGTTTATTAGTGAAATGTACTATTAAATCCCAGCTATACACTGGAGAACAGCTACTTCACCTGTTTCACTTCCATTACCCAGGAGAATATGTCTTGTTTCTACAATATTACAGCAATTTGAACTCTATAGTATTTCAGTCATTCTCAACTTGGTTCTTGTTAGCACCATCCCCTAATTCCCTGAGAAAATCCCTTGCTCAAAAAATCTTGTCTTCAACTGCCTCAACCTTAGTCCAAAGGGCCTCTCTTTGTTCATAGCTCTTGACATGCATTATTATCTGCCAATGAAACACAGTGTATAAGGAGTTAAATGTTTTCACAAGCAAACCTATGTTCCTTTCCCTTTGCAGGGGAGGGAGATAAATAAGGGAAATAAAAAAAAAAGAAAGCTGCCAGACAGAAAGCCTGAAATAAATGACCTGCACCACCCATAGCTGAATTCTACCTCTTCCCATAATGTTTCATAAGAGAGAATCAATAAAAGCTGAATCTGAAACATTGGTGCAGGGTAGTAGCTAAGCTCAGTGAGCTCCCAAGTTAATCCTGTGTTCTCAAAAGCGGTACGTGTAAATCCCTTCACCTTTCAGGGGATGAGCTCACTACATAAACTGGCCTGTTTTTTGACCTCAAAATCCAGGTAGGACAGGGTTGGGGGTGGCAGAAGCAACTAGAGGGAAGCTTTCCAGGCCATTTGTTCTAAACTGAGATACTTTGGCAGAGGGAAGGATGAGGTTGAGTTTCCATGGCCCTGAGCTGGGTCACACAGCTGGAGTTAGACTTTGCTCAACACAAATGTCTTTCACTCACCACAAGCAACACAAAGACTGTGAAAGAACACTGCCAAGGAACAGGCCAATTGCCCCCGGCCATTTTCATTATCTAGGCTACCTAGTAAGGTAACCCTCATACAACCTGGCTGCTAAATTAACTTTCATATCAGTTTTGTCTATGACTGTCATACCCTTTTGTCATACCCTTTTGTCTATGACTACTTGATTAAAATATGCAATTAAAATAGAACAAAGACTAAAATAAATGTCAGTGACATGAGGCTTCATATTTTTATTTGTAGTAGAGGATTTAAAAATCACATCATATTTGTTCTCTTTAATGATATTGTTGCCTTACAGAAAAACATTCATTTGCATATTAAAATTTCATCACCATCATGAAAAAAAAGCCTCCTTTGAAACTTGAGATTAAATTTACTAAAAGACCCCCCAAGAATCTGTGCTGAAGCAGCTCAAGTGAATAGATTGAAGCATAAAATTAAATATATTTTAGACAGGTTGATTTGAGGACATTTAATACATTTGAATAATATGCCTGTCTTCTCATTTAGAGTTGTTTAACCTTATGGAATTCTCTGAAGTAGCAGTAAATAACTGTTGTGTATGTATGACACATTAAAAATGTACATGTTTATATTTGAGGCTATATTTTAGCTGATTGTGAATTCCCCTGGAAAGTATTTTTTAAATAAAATAATGTTCATCCAATTTCTACCAAATGCATGGCATATGTTATACAAAAATTGAATGTCATGAAGGGAACTGTAAATTATATCAAACTGATATATGAATAATCAGCTGATTAAAGGCATGCATTTAATATGTATTTTGCAACAGAATTCCAGCTTTTATAGGCATCTTGGACTGGAAAAGCAGACCATTAAACTGCATTGGCACCCTGATGACTCAAGCCCTAGTTCCTTATGAAAGCCTATGGACAGTTTAGATATATCACTTTCATCTCATCCATAAATAGTTTATAAATCACCATTTATAAATCCTTGTTGTAGTGAAAATTATTATATATCATAGATATTTTTCATCCCCATTCTGAATCACCAATGAAATTTCTAAACTACCTTTCAGATGTCTAAATTAAAACAAACAAACAAAAGCAAAGACAAAATGAAAAACACACACACAACTTAATACATGTATCTGTTCCTATCAATAACATATTTCTTCTCTTGCCTCATCTTCACTGCTGCTGCTGCTGCTGCTAAGTCGCTTCAGTCGTGTCCAACTCTGTGCGACCCCATAGACGGTAGCCCACCAGGCTCCCCCGTCCCTGGGATTCTCCAGGCAAGAATACTGGAGTGGGTTGCCATTTCCTTCTCCAATGCATGAAAGTGAGAAGTTAAAAGTGAAGTCGCTCAGTCGTGTCTGACCTTAGCGGCCGCATGGACTGCAGCCCACCAGGCTCCTCCGTCCATGGGATTCACTATTAGTATACAAACTCCTAAGTGCAAGATCGTTACTTCCCCTCTCCTCTACTCTATCCCCTGCCTTAAGCACAAATTAAACAGAACATAAACAGACAATATAATTTGCCTCATTATAGTTCAATGATGGTCTGATTTCCTGTGTGCTAAGAATGTTTCCTTTACTGTATTTCAATATCTATCCAGGCCATCTAATAATATAGTCCAACAGGTAATATACAGCTTTCCCAAATGAATATGATTCTTAAACAGTGACAGAATTGTTCTCTTCTTATTGTGTGAGGCCCCAGAGGACTGTCAAAATCTTAGCAATACTGTATTTTCTTTGCTTCTGTGCCATTTTAACAATTTCTTCCCCTGGAATAATCTCATCTTTTCTTTAGATTTGTGTTTCTCAACCACCTGATGAATTTAGATTCTATAGAGATTTCCTTGTACTCCTGTTTTATTGTGACCTGAAACACAACTACTTTATTATTTATAATCAAATGTTAGAGTTCTTGTGTGTCATTAGCACATGCTCTGAGAATTTCTAAATTTCCATATTAGGACCTTGCAGATAACAAACAAAAGTATAAATATTAACTACTGGTTGAGCTTTGCCTTTAAAGATGTAGGGGCTGATATATTAGCAGAGACTCTCGGGATTCTGTCCAGGCCATTACTACCAGTAACAGAGAGAAGTCTTTCCAAGAAAAAATTAATGAATAAGTTGAAAAGAAGAGCAAAATGTTTTTCATCCACCAAAAAATTCTTTGCCACATTATTTATGTTTGTACTTTTGTCTCAAACATTTTCATTGTCTTTGTAGTCTCTTGCTTGAAAGTCAACTCTTCCACATAAACATCCCCAAGTTCACTCAAGGTGATTCTTTTCTGTTGGAATAGGAACCATTATCTCTAAACATTCATTTCTGTGTTGCTTAACTGGGTGTGGTATGGTTGTGTTGGCACTGTAATAGGAAAACTTCACAGTCTTTGACCTGTAGATGCTTGAAATCTAGAGATGAAGTAAATATTCCAAAATATTACTGTGGATTCAAAACATAATGGGCCATTTAAAATAATACCAGGAACAAATTGACTGTCATTTTGACAGTACTGAGAACAACATATGTCCCTTCACATTTCGGCTTCTGTTGGATCATTAGGCACAAATTCAAACAATTCCAAGAAAAAACTTATAAACAAAAATTTGAAATAAAATTTGGATGTAAAACATCAAGACTTACAAACACGTTTTAGAGAATGATTTACTTTATGAAACTATTTGGTCTGCACATTTCAAATAATATATTTTTCTACCAGATTAAAGTGGGTTTAAATGTATTATCATTTATAAGTAAAATCGATATAGATTCAGGATTTGCTAGGAATGCCGAGAATATACAAAGGGAGATCCTTCTTTGTGCTACAGGAATCTTTTATGGTAATCCCTGATCCATTATTTTGGAATATTTATGATTTTTTAAATGACGTATCAAGCTTTTGAGCCACCAATAGCAACTTCTCCATTTGACTAAACATCCCAGCACACCAACAATGGACAGAAACACTTTTTACCATCCCCTTCACCCCACAGAAACACATATACGTACTCATGCAAATAGACAGAATTTCATTTAAAATTATATGACAATCCAAGTAAAGCCCATGTTTCATTTTTATGAAACCACACCCACAAGTCCCCAGGTCACTTTTAGTTATGGCGTTGGGAGAAGTTTTCTGTAGAGATTTTACCCCTGCCACATTAGAGGCAGAATTCAATATTCTGCAGCCCCAAAGGCCAGTGTTCACCAATTCTAGTCTCATTCAAGCAAACTGTATAACACTCTAATGCCAGGTCTGAAAGCACATAACTATCTGCTGTAATCAAAGGTTTAAATGACCATTTATTTCATCTTGTATCTGCCTGAGGAAATCCTTTACCAGCCTATTTTCTCCCCTTAGAGTAAGAACATTTGCATGCTTGCAGACAAAGGTAACTATTTCAAATGATATATATTCTTCAATGGTGAATATCTGCTTTTTAAATACAGAGAGTAGAGATCTAGTTATTATTATGGGATTTTACATATTGCTCAAATGAACTGCCAAGAAAAGCCTCTAAGAAATAAATTGCCTTTATGTAATATTACTTTTAATTTCTTCTAGCAAATGGGATAAGAGGTTTAAGTGGGTTAAAGGAAATCAAGTAAACATATTTATGGAATACAATTTTTCATGGTTAAAAGCCTAAAAGCAAATATTTCACAGCTTACTAAGAATGTACCAGGGGACCAGGAGAGGCTTTTGTAAGACAGAGAGTTGATTTTTAGAATGACTTACAGGTTACAACAAAAAGCTGCTGATACATTTTAACAAGCAGGCCTAGGGGGCCCAGACCTTGTTTGCTAGCACTGGCTGTTTAGCTTCTGCAAAGTTTTTGTAACCATTTTGGAAACCAAATACTGTAGAACAAAAGCTTTCCTTCCATTCAGTATCCAACTGCATCTGGTGTTACAGGAGCATCAGAAGAGCACTTTAAAGGGACAACATCAACACATTTGAGTTTCTACTAGAGAACGATATGAAATAAAATATTTTATAGTATCTAAGTATCTTTAAGGTCTGAGTTCTAACCCATATACACTTACAAAAGTCAGAAAATCAGGGTGATGAAATAAGACTGCTGGAGGAACGGGTCTTGGGCAACTCAAATACATTCTGAGTCTGGTTGCTCTAGTTGGTAAAAGGGGATAATAATGTGTCTCTACTGCCTCTTTGGTTCACTATAACAAAAGCCTGATTGTGAAAATGCTTTAAATTGTACACAATCTACACAAATATTAGATGATACTATCATTTTCATTTTTCCCTACTAATACTGCAGCAGATCACTGAGTAGGACCTATATACTGTGTTTTTAATAACATAACTGGGAAGGAGAAGGTAGGACTGTAGACACCTCTTTTTTTTTTCACACTTGATGAGATTCTGAAATACAATCAGTCACCAAACTCCTCAGACACATTTAGCAGCATCAGAAGCAGCTGCTGCTGAAAATCATGTCTTCTTCCACAGGGACTGAGGGTGTTAAAACAATGAGTCATTACAGGTGCATCTACTTCTCTTCATTCAAAGGATGGAATGAAAAGAAGATGAAATTCACCCAGCCCAATATTTTTAAAACAGAAAGAAGGGATCAAGCAGAAAAGACATTTCCCAGTAATTTGCAAGGGCAGAATTCACTTATATTCAATAATAAATTATAATGTATTATTTATAAATCAATAATTTAGTAATTATTTTTTAATAGTCTGCTACTCTACTAGGTATTGCCCCAAATTATTAAGAGTTGCCTGACTTTAAGAAAGATGTTGTTTAATATTAATAATAATATTAATATATTGATAGCATACATTAACGATAATATTAATATATTGATAGCATACAACTGTATTAATATTATTATTAATGTATGCTATCAACTAGGAGAAGGCAATGGCACCCCACTCCAGTACTCTTGCCTGGAAAATCCCATGGAGGGAGGGGCCTGGTGGGCTGCAGTCCATGGGGTCACTAGGAGTCCGACACGACTGAGCGACTTCACTTTCACTTTTCACTTTCATGCATTGGAGAAGGAAATGGCAACCCACTCCAGTGTTCTTGCATGGAGAATCCCAGGGAGGTCGGAGCCTGATGGGCTGCGGTCTATGGGGTCGCACAGAGTTGGACACGACTGAAGCGATTTAGCAGCAGTAGCAGTAGCAGCATACAACTAATTCTATTTCCAGGGACAACTTTTGTGACACAACAGATAAACGCAAAAGGCAACTGGATTTTTTTTAAAAAGGTGGTAAGATTATAAAAGGTTTTAATGAAAGTGACAAAGGAGATGATCTTTAAGATAATTCTGAATGATTTTTAAGATCCTGGTAGGAAAAACATCTATAAAGACAGAAATATGAGGTTGAAATTATTTCAGGAGTATCCTGCTACTGTTTTCCTATCCTCCTATACCTGCACTGCTGCTGCTGCTGCTAAGTCGCTTCAGTCGTGTCCGACTCAGTGAGACCCCAAGGACGGCAACCTACCCGTCTCCGCCGTCCCCGGGATTCTCCAGGAAAGAACATTGGAGTGGGTTGCCATTTCGTTCTCCAATGCATGAAAGTGAAAAGTGAAAGTGAAGTCCTTCAACCGTGCCCGACTCTTAGTGACCTCATGGACTGCAGCCTACCAGGCTCCTCCATCCATGGGATTTTCCAGGCAAGAGTACTGGAGTGGGATGCCATTGCCTTCTCCGCCTATACCTGCACATATTTATGCAAAATGCTAATATTCATTCATTACAACAGGAACAGGGAAAACTTATGTTTAATTTTTTTTTCTTTTAAACTGGCAAATTGTACATTAGAGACCCTATTGATTCAAAATGCAACAGTTTATTATACACTGTAATATGTGTTTTTAGACATTTTTAAAAGTGCAAATACACAACATGAATTTCACATATAAATCCTCTACCCCAGAGATGTTAACATTTTGATGTATATCCTTCAAGACTGTATCTGGGTATCTGATGCACAGCATAGTGATTATAGTCAACAGTACTCTATTATTAACTTCAAAGTTGCCAAGGTTCTAGATCATAACTGTTCTCATCACAAAAAGAAGTGATAATTATGTGATGTGATAGATGTGTTCCAACAAAGGTCCGTCTAGTCAAAGCTATGGTTTGTCCAGTAGTCATGTATGGATGTGAGAGTTGGACTATAAAGAAAGCTGACCACCAAAGAATTGATACTTTTGAACTGTGGTGTTGGAGAAGACTCAAAGGACAGAAATGGTATTGACCTAACAGAAACAGAAGATATTAAGAAGAGGTAGCAAGAATACACAGAACTGTACAAAAAAGATCTTTACGACCCAGATAATCACTATGGTGTGATCACTCACCTAGAGCCAGACATCCTGGAATGTGAAATTAAATGGGCCTTAGGAAGCATCACTATGAACAAAGCTAGTGGAGGTGATGGAATTCCAGTTGAGCTATTTCAAATCCTGAAAGATGATGCTGTGAAAGTGCTGCACTCAATATGCCAGCAAATCTGGAAAACTCAGCAGTGGCCACAGGATTGGAAAAGGTCTGTTTTCATTCCAATCCCAAAGAAAGGCAATGCCAAAGAATGCTCAAACTACCACACAATTGCACTTATCTAACACGCTAGTAAAGTAATGCTCAAAATTCTCCAAGCCAGGCTTCAGAAATACGTGAACCATGAACTTCCAGATGTTCAAGCCAGTTTTAGTAAAGTCAGAGGAACCAGAGATCAAATTGCCAACATCCGCTGGATCATCGAAAAAGCAAGAGAGTTCCAGAAAAACATCTACTTCTGCTTTATTGACTATGCTAAAGCCTTTGACTGTATGGATCACAATAAACTGTGGAAAATTCTGAAAGAGATGGGAATACCAGACCACCTGACCTGCCTATTGAGAAACCTGTATGCAGGTCAGGAAGCAACAGTCAGAACTGGACATGGAACAACAGACTGTTCCAAATAGGAAAAGGAGTATGTCAAGGCTGTATATTGTAAGCATACTTATTTAACTTATATTCAGAGTACATCATGAGAAATGCTAGGCTGGAGGAAGCACAAGCTGGAATCAAGATTGCTGGGAGAAATATCAATAACCTCAGATATGCAGATGATACCACACTTACAGCAGAAAGTGAAGAAAAAATAAAGATCCTCTTGATGAAAGTGAAAAAGGAGAGTGCAAAAGTTGGCTTAAAGCTCAACATTCAGAAAACTAAGATCATGGTATCTGGTCCCATCACTTCGTGGCAAATAAATGGGGAAACAGTGGAAACAGTGGCTGACTTTATTTTTCTGGGCTCTAAGATTGCTGCAGATGGTGATTGCAGCCATGAAATTAAAAGACGCTTACTCCTTGGAAGGAAAGTTATGACCAACCTAGACAGCATATTAAAAAGCAGAGACATTACTTGCCAACAAAGGTCCATCTAGTCAAGGCTATGGTTTTTCCAGTGGTCATGTATGAATGTGAGAGTTGGACTATAAAGAAAGCTGAGCACCCAAGAATTGATGCTTTTGAACTATGATGCTGGAGAAGACTCTTGATAGTCCCTTGGGCTGTAAGGAGATCCAACCAGTCCATCCTAAAGGAGATCAGTCCTGGTTGTTCATTGGAAGGACTGATGTTGAAGCTGAAACTCCAATACTTTGGCCACCTGATGTAAAGAGCTGACTCATTTGAAAAGACCCTGAGGCTGGGAAAGATTGAGGGCAGGAGGAGAAGGGGACGACAGAGGATGAGATGGATGGATGGCATCACCGACTCGATGGACATGGGTTTGGGTAGACTCTGGGAGTTGGTGATGGACAGGGAGGCCTGAGGTGCTGTGGTTCATGGGGTCACAAAGAGTAGGACGTGACTGAGCAACTGAACTGAACTGGATTGCAAGGAGATCCAATCAGTGCATCGTAAAGGAAATCACTCCTGAGCATTCATTGGAAGGACTGAGGTTGAAGCTGAAACTCCAGTACTTTGGCCATCTGATGAGAAGAACTGTCTCATCTGAAAAGATCCTGATGCTAGGAAAGATTGAAGGTGGGAGAAGAAGGGGACAACAGAGGATGAGATGGTTGGATGGCATCACCGACTCAATGGACATGAGTTTGAGTACGCTTTGGGAGTTGGTGATGGACAGGGAAGCCTGGCGTGCTTCAGTCCATGGGGTCACAAAGAGTCAGACACAACTGAGAGACTGAAATGAACTGAACTGAATTGATAGATGTGTTAGCTACTGCCATGGTGGTAACCATATTGCAGAGTACAAATGTATCAAAACAATACACTGTACAATTAAAACTTATACAATAGTATTTGTTCACCATATCTCAATAAAATTAATTTTAAAATGAAATGGACTATGTGTGTAAATATAAAATATACATTTATAATAAACATGAATATTTATACATATTGCTTTGTAACCTGCTTTGCTCACTTACCAGGATAATTGAATAACCTTAAACATTATTAAATACTCTAGAATATAACTTTTTAAAGACTTCCTGGTATACTATTATGAAGTCTGTTGTCCATTGGTTTATTTGTTTATATTAGTACATATTCAGGTTACTTTTTTTTTCCTTGCATAAACAACAAAGTATGATTATCTTTCTAGATAATTATGTAAACCTCTAGTTATTTACTCAACAAATTCTAGAAATATGATTATGGGCCTGTTTAACATTGGCTTCCATAATAATTATAATTTTCATCCCATCATCAACAGATTAGCCTTACTCTATATGTGTTCTTTTCAATGTTGGGTGTTTAAATTTTAATCATTTTTTTTTCTATTAACTATATGAAAATAACATTTTCTTCAATTTTGTTTTTCTTTCAAAGCTACTTAATTTGGATATTTTTAAATTTATTACTTATTGTACATGTGATATGATTGATCATCTGTTAAAACATAATGAGTCCACTTGCATATTTTTTCATGTTTGTTTTTCCTGTATCTATCCTCTCACAACTTATAATATCTGGTCCATACCATCCAAGGAGACACTTTTAAATTCAGGATTTTGTATATAATTAGTCTCAAGGAGATTTTACTTAACTTGAAAGTTAGTAAGTTAACTCGCTGCAGTTTCATGAATGCTGATTCCTAGATCGGAAATGAAAGATGTCTCATTACTTTGAGCAAAGTAAAAGCAGTAGCCAGAGTATCAGCATTTTTTGTGCTATTCTGTGAACCCCATTTTCCACAGGGTAATGCAGAGAGCTAGTGGGGGCACCTGTACACACTGTGGGTTGTGATAAAGGAGAGGATTTCTGAGCTTAGGGAACCCCAGTATTTTATACAGGTAGTAAATATTCCTGCCCTTTGCTCTTTATTAAATTGGACAACATACATTCAAGGAGGAAAAACCAAAGATACAATAAAATCTGTGTTCCAAGGACATTCATGATAAAACTTGCTTGAAATGACAGTCTGGGGAAAAAAATAAATAAAAAAAGGTCAGTCAGTGGCTTGCCATGCAAGAGATGCAGCAGAGCAAATGACTCATAGAAAATTGTTTTCAAATACTTATTCCTGAACGTGTAGAAAGAGAGTAAAAGACTGCAATGGAAGAAAGGAGAGTGAATCAAGGGCATTCAGTATCCAAACTTGATTTCTGACTCGGCCCTAACTGTGAACCTTATAACAAAAAAGTATGTGTAGAGAAAATAAAAGAAAGGTGGGTCCTGCTTAAACTGGTTTCTGAAGACTTTCTTTGAAGAAAGTTTCCATAGACAGTGATTATAAAGAAAGCTGAGTGCCGAAGAATTGATGCTTTTGAATTATGATGCTGGAGAAGACTCTTGAGAGTCCCTTGGACTGCAAGGAGGTCCAAACAGTCCATCCTAAAGGAAATCAGTCCTGGGTGTTCATTGGAAGGACTGATGTTAAAGTTGAAACTGCAATACTTTGGCCACCTGATGTGAAGAGCTGACTCATTTGAAAAGACCCTGATGCTGGGAAAGATTGAGGGCAGGAGGAAAAGGGGACAACAGAGGAGGAGATGGTTGGATGGCATCACCGACTCAATGGACGTGGGTTTGGTTGAACTCCAGGAGTTGGTGATGGACAGGGAGGCCTGGCGTGCTGTGGTTCATGGGGTTGCAAAGAGTCGGACATGACTGAGCAACTGAACTGAACTGAACTGGGACAGTGATTTTTTAATTTATAAAACAATTGCCTATAGAATTCTTTAAATATCAAGTTCTCCTAATATGATTAGAAAATAAATTAATCTAAGAAGTTTTATACATTTTTTTTTTTTTTTCTTAGCATGTTAGTGAAGAGGATGTGCTCAGACCAAATTGCCTCTGTTCAAATCTGGTTCAGTATGCTAGGTTAATGTACTCTAAGTTCCCCCTGTTGTAAAATGGGAATAATGATATATATTCACTCCAGACTCACAGAGATGGTTAAAGGTTTGACTGAATTAAGAGATATACAGTGCTTTTGACAGTGCCTAATATATGGGAAGCACCTTTACTGAGCAACTGTGCTGTGCTCAGTTGTGTTTGACTCTTTGTGACCCCATGGACTACAGTCTGCCAGGATTGCTACCATCTAAAATATGATCATTAAGGAGATACATTCTTTTTGCTCTTTTTCTCTCTGAGTACAATTAAACATAAAATGTCTTCTTTTCTTGACTTAGAGAAAAGATGCCAAATGAAGGAAGACTTTCAAAATCTAACTTCAAAAAGAAATGGATCATGGTTTTATTCAAATTATAGGTTATTTCTAAAATTGAGAGAAGAAAAATGATTAAGAAAGTGTTTGATGAATTCCTAAAGTCGCATTATCCATGGCTGCATCATCTATAATAACTTCTTTCATTTCTATAATTTTACATATTCTGCTAAGAGACAGCAAACAAAAAATAATTTCATATAGTTTAAAAAGCTCTGTAATATACTATTTATTTATGCATAACAATGTTTGAATCACAAGGATAGAGTACTAAAATATTCATATTCAGGGGGGACAGTGGGTTGCATGGTTTTCTTTTCCAGCATTTAATCATTATTTCTCCCAGGTTACAGTTGGCTATTTTAAACCTGACACTAGTGACTCTGGTCCTTTCACAAAGATTCTAAACAAGAAGGAAAAAGTCACAATTAAAGAAAAGGTGGTGAACAAAGATGGAGGCCAACTAATGAACAGTGGCTGTTGCAAAGACAAAGCCACTGAACAGTTAAGTGGAGGGAAAGAGACCACTTTGTACAAATTAACCTATATATTTAAAATATTTCTATTATGTTCCAGAGACTAGTACTTTGGGGATGGAGAACAGAAGCTTTGTTTTCTTTCACCACCACCCCTTTCTATTATTATCATTGTGCCCATATTACAGATAAGAAAATTAAATTTTGGAGAAATTCTGTGATTTGTAGAGATCATGCAGGTAGAAAACAATCCACCTGGGACTTGAATCCTGGCATTAAAAAGCCAATTTTCATTATATTGCCTCTGCTGACCCTGAATTTTAGCCAAGTGCTTATTCCTCCAAAGCTTACATCACAAGTGACTTTAATAATTTTTAGCCAACCCAGCCATCAAAGACTAGCGTCATCTCCTGGTTCTCAGCCAGAAGAGGGCTTCTGTTGAACAGAGGGTGTAGCTGAAGCTCTGTGTTGCGTCGGGATCCTTCTGTTAATTTTGGCTCTTCTATTGGAGTTTTCTCAGGCTCTTGGTCTGTGACTCCTTAAACTATTCAGTTCTTCTCCCAGCTAAGCTGGTGTTCATAGACAATAAAACAACATCATAGATCAGGCTGTTCTTTGTATTTTGTCCTGGACATTCTCTGAATCCTCCAGATAAATCACAGGTACAGCAACAAATCTCGGGGAAAAGTGATGGTGTGGGTTTCATTCGAATAGCACTCTCTACCTTCATTTCCACATTGTAACCACTATTCACAGTGCATTGTTATTTAGAACATTTTTCTCTCTAATATGCTAGCTAACATAAATCACTTAGTAGCAGAAAAAGGAGTTTATTGTTCTGCACACATAACCATGGAGCTTCTTTTCCAAGAGGAGAAAAAACTCAAGCTGAACCACTAGTCCCCTACAGACATAAGCATACCCTGTGACTTGGCTTTTCCTTTGACAGAAATTATAGAACTCAAGTAGCTCTTATTTGTGATTGATATATTCGTTATCATTTTACTTACTAACCCAGGCAAGAATGCTAGTAGTAAACTTGGCCTGTTCCTTATTCTTAAGCCTGCATTTACCCTTTGCGCTATTCAATATTTAAAGAACACCCCCAATTTTCTCAAACACATAAGTAACAAATATTCCAAGCTTTGTGAAATCAGGTCAAGCACATCTCTTGCTGAGATCTCAAACCTGGAAAAATTCTGGGGAGGGGGAAAGATGGGGGCGGGGAGGGGGAAAGATGGGGGCGGGCAGAAACATATCTCTTGCTGAGATCTCAAACCTGGCAAAATTCTGGGGAGGGGGAAAGATGGGGGCGGGCAGAAACATATCCAGGTGACCCAGTGGAGGTTTTATTAGTCAAGATTTCTTATAAACCTGTGAGTGTATATATGACTGTCTGTGTGTGGTAGGGCAGGGGGTGGGTGGGGAGTGTATGTGTGGAGAAGAGAGATTAATTGATTTATTGTGTCACTCAGTCATGTCTGACTCTTTGCGACCCCATGGACTGTAACCCACCAGGCTCCTCTGTCCATGGAATTCTCCAGGTGAGAATACTCAAGTAGGTAGCCATTTCCTTCTCTAGGGGATCTGGAGAAGGATCAAACCCGGGTTTCCTGCATTGCAGGCAGATTCTTTACCAACTGAATCACCAGAGAAGTCCAACTGATTTAAGGTCTCTTTAACAAATATATTACTGGTATTGCACGAGGCACTGGGGATATAAAATGAACCAGAGTTAGACCCTGACTTTGAAGAAATTAACTCTTTGCTACATTTGAGTCAAAGAGTCAGGTGCAGAAATAAGTTCTTTTACTCCTAGGATATAAATGTGCAGACAGTCACCTGAGGACAAAGAAGAAGGTTATCTGATTTCTAGGTATAAATATTCTTGAAGGAGTGATCCTGGAAAAAGAATGTGGAGGGTGTTCTAGGTAGAGGAAATAGAGGCATGGCAAAGCACAGTAAGTATGGTAAAGCACGATTGATAGCCATTAAGACTGAAAGAGGAACAGAGATCAAATTGCCAACATCGCTGGATCATGGAAAAAGCAAGAGAGTTCCAGAAAAACATCTATTTCTGCTTTATTGACTATGCCAAAGTCTGACTGTGTGGATCACAATAAACTGTGGAAAACTCTGAAAGAGATGGGAATACCAGACCACCTGATCTGCCTCTTGAGAAATCTGTATGCAGGTCAGAAAGCAACAGTTAGAACTGGACATGGAACAACAGACTGGTTCCAAATAGGAAAAGGAGTTCGTCAAGGCTGTATATTGTCACCCTGTTTATTTAACTTATGTGCAGAGTACATCATGAGAAACGCTGGACTGGAAGAAACACAAGCTGGAATCAAGATTGCCGGGAGAAATATCAATAACCTCAGATATGCAGATGACACCACCCTTATGGCAGAAAGTGAAGAGGAACTCAAAAGCCTCTTGATGAAAGTGAAAGTGGAGAGTGAAAAAGTTGGCTTAAAGCTCAACATTCAGAAAACGAAGATCATGGCATCTGGTCCCATCACTTCATGGCAAATAGATGGGGAAACAGTGGAAACAGTGTCAGACTTTATTTCTGGGCTCCAAAATCACTGCAGATGGTGACTGCAGCCATGAAATTAAAAGACGCTTACTCCTTGGAAGGAAAGTTATGACCAACCTAGATAGCATATTGAAAAGCAGAGACATTACTTTGCCAACAAAGGTCCGTCTAGTCAAGGCTATGGTTTTTCCAGTGGTCATGTATGGATGTGAGAGTTGAACTGTGAAGAAGGCTGAGCGCCAAAGAATTGATGCTTTTGAACTGTGGTATTGGAGAAGACTCTTGAGAGTCCCTTGGACTGCAAGGAGATCCAACCAGTCCATTCTAAAGGAGATCAGCCCTGGGATTTCTTTGGAAGAAATGATGCTAAAGCTGAAACTCCAGTACTTTGGCCACCTCATGAGAAGAGTTGACTCATTGGAAAAGACTCTGATGCTGGGAGGGATTGGGGGCAGGAGAAGAAGGGGACGACAGAGGATGAGATGGCTGGATGGCATCACTGACTCGATGGACGTGAGTCTGGGTGAACTCCGGGAGTTGGTGATGGACAGGGAGGCCTGGCGTGCTGTGATTCATGGGGTTGCAAAGAGTCGGACATGACTGAGCAACTGATCTGATCTGAAGACTGACAGCTTGGGGCAAGAAGTGTTACGAGATAAAGTGAGAAACGATTTGATGAAGAGATCATGGAAGACCACATATGCATACTACAAAGCTTGATATTTAACCTGTAGGTAATAAGACATCATCAAAAGTCTTTAGGGTTGAGTGTGACAAAATCATATATTTTAGGTGAGCTTGTAAAGGATGGGGTGGGGTTCAGATTACAGGAAGGGAATATATCAGGAGACTGATTAAATAGTATCCAAAAGATAGGATAAGGGTCACCTTGGGAAAGGAGATGATAAAAGCAAGGACACGAGGATTCATGAGGGAGACTGTATACATATGCAGATACTTTCTTCTAGGATATGTGGAAAGGGGGCCCATCAGAGGGTATCAGGGCTGAATTGTGTCCTTCCCCAAATTCACATGTGGAAGTCCTAACCTCCAAAGTGTCTGTATTTGGAGACTGGGATTTTAAGGAGATAATTAATGTTAAAAGAGTTCGTAAGGTTGGGGCCCTCATCAGATAGTATTAGTGTCCTTATAAAAGGGAGGGACAACAACCAGAGCCCTGGAATACACTCTTTCTCTCTCTCTCTCTCCCTCTGCACACAAAGAGGAAAATATGGATGAGGACACAGAAAGAAAGCAGCTGTCTTTAAACCAAGAAGAGAGACCTCAATAGAAATCAACCCTAATAGCTGCCTTGATCATAGAAAGTCTGACCTCCAGAACTGTGAGAAAATAAAACCTGTTGTTTAAAGCACCCAGTCTGTGGTATTTTGTGATGATGACATCGCAAGCAGAGGATTTGGCCAAAAATGTGAAATCTAGAAAACATGCAGAGAGAAGATAGAAAAAACAGTGTCATAAAAAAAGGTCTGAGTAAGCAGAAATTGTGAAGGAGAGAGGAGAGCAGAGGGAGCTTTTAGTTGATAACTTTGGAGGCTGAAACAGTAGATATTTGAGTTCCTTGGGTCAGAGAGTTCTAGAGTAAGGAGTTATGGATATTTATTTCTGAGGAGACTATCCCAGAAGTGGGACTGGATCAGCTAAACCACTGTCCAAATACTATTGTGCCCTGAGACGTATTTGCATTCCTGGAGGCTGTGTCACAACAAAGTCTGTTGCTTGTCTGTTTTGCCTCCCTGTGCTGTGTGACAGCCACACCCCCGCCCTTCTCCTGCATCAGCTGGGACAGGCCTTTGCATTTGTACTTGGAAACTGCCAAACAAGCAGAGTGGGAGGACATGGAGGTGTCAGGATGAGCAGAATGGAAACAGTGACTACAGACACACTCTACATATCTTGGCATGTGATGTTAGTAAACCAGGAAGATTTTGTAAAAAAAAAAAAAATATATATATATGTATATAAACCTTTTATATTATCAACCCAATTTATAATATCAAGAAACCTCCTGTGCATGTAATAAGAGCCATCTATTTAACACAGAAAGGGTGGCATGATACTGTCCCTAAATGAAGAAGGGCTCTTTAAAACAGACACCAAAAAATCTGCTTTTATTCACCTCTGTAACAAGTTGGCTTAGTTTAAATGCCAGGCTATAAAAGGTTCCATCCACGCTCTCAAAACCTACCGATTGTGAGAAAAGAAACAAAGGAAAGCTCTGAGCGCACTTTTCTTCGGTACCTGCCAACATGGCGCCTGGGTTTTAGGACAAAATTTCATAAATGGAACAAATGAAAAATGATCTTTCTTTTTTTTTTTTACCTCTATGCCATTATAGCCCTTCGAGTTAAAGACAAGAAAGATTATAGGATTTAGATAGTCCTTGAGGAAGAATTGGCAAGTAGATGATTCTTCTGCCTGCTAAAAATAGATTCAGTTTTGATCTGAGGCATATCTGTGGGCATGTGTGTATGGGGGAGGGGGGTGGCAGTTGGCCGAGTTTGTGTGGTAGTTTCCCTCCTTTCGTCTTTCACAGTAATGCTTTCCACCTGTGCTTTTAAAATCCAGATGCTACCATAATTATACTGATTAATGTCTGCAAAAGAATTACAAATGATAAACCAACCTTCCCTCAAATTAGGTAAGTCAGTCTGCTTAAAGGCAGAACAGTGAAATAGGACACCAGGCTAAAATCATTTAAGAGATGAAAATGTCTTCATTTGCTTTTGTTTGTATGCTTTTAATTAAAGGTGGCAGAACCAGCCTACACTACCAGTGCAGCAAGGGTGACATGCTAAGATGAATGCATTTACAGATGCAGGTAGCAGTGCTGTTTGTAACACTATTACTCTCAGTGTTGGGGAAACATCTGTGGAAAATAAGAGACGGGAGTTATCTTAATAGAGCTGAAAACAGGAGTCAAAAAGAAATCTCTTGCCCATTTCCATCTTTAGAGAGGTCTGCGAAGACAGCTGTGACACTGTACTCCACTTGTTATGACCAGAGATTCCATTAATACCCTGAAAAATCTCCCGGAATATCCAAGTATTCCCTCTGTGGCTTTCTGGCACACATTTTTAGGAAAACACAAAATAAGCAAACAGGAAAACCTCTAACCTAATTCACAAGGTAATTTAATAAAACATTTTTATCCCTGACCACACAACTATTCAGTTTTCCTGAGGAAGGGCACTTTTGAAGCAGAGGGCTGAAGACTGCTCTGGCACTAATAATCTGCCCTGAAGCTTTTTGAGTCCACGATCCTCCATTCTGTCATCTAAAAAATGAAAATCCTACCACCTCCTGGGGATGTTATAGGATTAAATAGCATAATGCAAGATGAAAGTGCCTTGAACATTTCTGTATGCTGATCTACTGTGATTTTGTAGAGATAAAGATCCTAAATGTTTTGTGTTGCAAAAATATGAGGAAGTAAATATTGCTTTTTTCATTTGAGCATTTTATCTTACCTGTATCACTGCCTTCCCCACTCTCTTTAAGCACTATTTGTCAATAGCTTTCTTTTTAGAGCACGTCAATGTCATATAACAATTCCACACAAAACTTGTTAGTCTGATGCTAGTGGATAACAACAAGGTCATCAGTTTGGTAACTTTTGTAACATCACAGGCTCTTGTTTTCAAAATATCTAACACTGGCAAAATGTGTGTGTGTGCGTGTGTGTGTGTGTGTGTGAGATATGAGAGAGAGAGAACATGTGCAACCAAGCACACACACTTTAGAAGGGGTCTACAAATCAGAAATAAGATTACTTCTGAGAATAAGAGAAACATTTAAACCTTTAAACCTAACAGTGATGATGGGCATGGTTGCCATCCACTGTGTGCATAAACTGTGTCCTGGCTACAAGGAGATTACAACGTCAAAATGTAAAACAGACCAGTAAACTCAGCAATTCCACATAAGCACCATGATAAGGGACTGAGTGGTCTTGAAACATTTCTCAGTAAAGATGCTACATAAGATAACTCCTTAATGGATAATAGGGTGATAGAGATGTTTGGGGAGTAGAAAAGTAAGAATGCAAGAATGGGAATGGATTGGGGGCAAAATGGAGAACACTACAGACCTGCAGGTTAAAAAAAAATGTTTTTAAAGCAATTCTATACATTCCAGAATAGCTAAAGGTTTAAATGATAATTTTATATCTTTTATACATTTTCATACTTTTCTACATAAATGCAGTCCACTACATCTTTATACGCATACTGCTGGGACCCAATATCTACTTTATGGCTGCCAACTCCTCCACATATAAGCAGCAAGCAAAAGGGCAAATACCACATAGCTGTGACATCCAAAAAGGCTCCTTTCTATTAAATGCAACCATGAAATGATAGGGTTTAACAAAGATTCATTGAAGTCTCATCTTTCAAGCACAATGCAAGTTTAAATAGATTCCAGCTCCATTCAGTCTCGGCTACAGGGCAATCATAACTGTAACTAACTCCTACGTCTTTCATCTTTTGACAATGAAATTAAAATATTGCTTCATGCTACAGTAGGAAAGAACACTCTAAAATAAATAATCCTAAAGTTGAAATGAAACTGAAAATAACAGCAGTGCCTTTCTGAGACAGTGGGCGGCAATGTTAATGAATGGAAGCTTTGCATACAAATAGAATAAACACACACTGATTTGGAAGGAATACATACAGCAAGAAGATTTAAATGAAACTATGGACAGCAGATAGTTCAGAATGTGAAGCCACAAGTAATCAATTTAGGTAAAAAGAAGAATTCATTTCCTAAAAGCATTCATACAGTGGAACAGTATGGAAGACAGCTGCCATTCATCAGAGATGCCAATTACAGAAAAATCACATTAAGGAAATGTGGGCCTTACCACATATGGTGAGATGGAGAAGGATAATTTTAAACCATTAAGTTCTCTTTGCACCTTTGAATGGATAGGGATCCCCGGGGTCCTAGAATTTCCAAATTGTGTCCCTTAAAGAGAATGGATAGTTTTGAAAGCCATGGCAAACTCAGCTCCTTTTCAGCCCATCGGTACTATGGGCTATGCTACTGATGATGACACACTGGCCCCTCATATTTCTGTAAATCTGGTCCTGCAGTGTTGGCCACCAAGGATTCCACTGAAGAGACGGATATTTGTTCTTTATTTATCCCTCATCATTTCCAGAAAGAAATCAGGCCTACCCATCCCATGTGTTTTTAATTATGAAGCAGGCCCCCATTTAGTTCATGCAAGTCTTTCCTTCTATCTAATCTCTTCATCCTCTCTTGGAAATCCAATCTTAACCCAAAGAAAACTAGTCATAGTCGGAACTGGCAGCTAGCATCTCTTCCATCACTTGCAGTTTCCTTCTCCTTAGGTGTTTTCTATCTAGATTATGGATCCCCCAAACATCCCAATTCACTCACTCATTCTCCTTTACATAAATAAAAATAAGGCCAAAAACATAAGAGAAATGCTGTTTCTAGCAATTATATTATCCACTAAGAAAACTCACTCACTTGTCCTTTGGGAACAAACTCACAGTATAAAACATATACTGTTACTTGACTTTTGAAGTTTAGTTTTGGGGGAGGGGGGTCAGTTTTCTTTAAAAAAAAAAGATAAAATATCACAGATAAAACAGAGAAAGAGTAAGTGAGTCGAAATATATGCTGGTGTTTCTTTCAGCAGTGAAGTGAAATGAAAGCCACTCAGTCGTGTCTGACTCTTTGTGGCCCCATGGACTACATAGTCCATGGAATTCTCCAGGCCAGAATACTGGATTGGGTAGCCTTTTCCTTCTCCAGGGGATCTTCCCAACCTAGGAATCGAACCCAGGTCTCCTGCATTGCAGGCAGATTCTTTACCAACTGAGACACAAGGTAAGCCCAAGAATACGGCAGTGGGTAGTCTCTCCCTTCTCCAGTGGATCTTCCTGACCCAGGAATTGAACCTGGGTCTCCTGCATTGCAGGTGAATTCTTTACCAACTGAGCTATCAGGGTGAGGACAGGGGCAGTAAATGGAAAACAAAATGGGTGAAAACAGAATTAAACCCCAAAACTCTCAAAATTGAAGCATGAACCAAAGCTTTTTGAGAACTAGACTGCAGTTTACAGCTAAATATGAGTGTAAATGCCTTACTAACAGTGAAATCAGACACTGGAGAAACTCCTCTGTGGGACACAAAGAGTCAAAATACTATAAGCAGTTTCCAAACTGCTTCCTTCAAAAAACCCTAGCTTTGCCTAGAAGTAGATCTATAGTTCTTCTCTGTGCAGTGGGGATGAGGACTTCCAACCCCGTGAGAATGGTGGTTAGCTTTCTCAACTCTCATAACAGAATGTCAACAGCACCATCTGCTCATCTGGCTTCCGAAAGACGCATATGGATTCATCTTCTCGCCCAGATTCCCCTCTTGCTTTGGGGCTTTTCCCTTCCATTTGGTCCTTGGTGTGTGCTAAGTTTGCCAAACGCACACTGGAGGCCACTGAAGACTCTCTGCTGAAGAGCAGTTCAGTAATGAGTTGAATTCTTACCTGTTAAGAAGGTTTTCTTAAAAAGAGAAGTCTCTGCAACCTATTCAACTTGCATAGCCCCAGTTATACACTTCAGACAGTAGTAATTAAGAATTTATTTCAAAATTAATAACTTTGTTAATAAATACTATTTTTTTAAACCTTAAAATTAGAATTATGAAGCAACAGTTAGAACTGGACATGGAACAACAGACAGGTTCCAAATCAGGAAAGGAGTACGTCAAGGCTGTATTTTGACACCCTAATTATTGGACTTATATGCAGAGTATATCATGTGAAATGCAGGGCTGGATGAAGCACAAGCTGGAATTAGGTTTGCCAGGGGAAATATCAATAACCTCAGATATGCAGATGATACCACACTTATGGCAGAAAGTGAAGAAGAACTAAAGAGCCTCTTGATGAAAGTGAAAAAGGAGAGTGAAAAAGTTGGCTTAAGTCCAACATTTAGAAAACGAAGATCATGACATCTGGTCCCATCACTTCATGGCAAATATGGGGAATCAGTGGAAACAGTGGCCGACTTTGTTTTTTGGGGCTCCAAAATCACTGCAGATGGTGACTGTAGCCATGAAATTAAAAACACTTGCTCCTTGGAAGAAAAGTTATGACCAACCTAGACAGCATATTAAAAAGCAGAGACATTACTTTGCCAACAAAAGTCCGTCTAGTCAAAGCTATGGTTTTTCCCGTAGTCATGTATGGATTTGAGAGTAGGACTATAAAGAAAGCTGAGTGCCGAAGAATTGATGCTTTTGAACTGTGGTGTTGGAGAAGACTCTTGAGAGTCCCTTGGATTGCAAGGAGATACAACCAGTCTATCCTAAAGGAAATCAGTCCTGAGTGTTCATTGGAAGGACTGATGCTGAAGCTGAAATGCCAATACTTTGGCCACCTGATGCAAATAACTGACTCACTGGAAAAGACCCTGATGCTGGGAAAGATTGAAGGCAGAAGTGGATGACAGAGGATGAGATGGTTGGATGACATTACTGGCTCAATGGACATGAGTTTCAGTAGGCTCTGGGAGTTGGTGATGGACAGGGAAGCCTGGCGTGCTGCAGTCCATGGTGTCGCAAAGAGTTGGACATGACTGAGTGACTAAACTGAACTGAACTGAATTCAACCCTTTATAACAAACTGCAATTTCCAAGTGTCTTTATCTGCTTGTATTAATTTAAATAGAAGGGGTTGTGTCTCATTTGTTGTTCAGAACCACAAAGAAACCTCTAGAAGCAAACAATTTTTTTTTGTTGTTCCACATTAGTTTAAACTTGCTCTGAAAGCAGAGTGCTGTCACAACTGAGATGTGGGTGGGTATTATAAAAAATTAAGTGTGTTGATGGACAGGGAAGCCTGGCGTGCTGCAGTCCATGGGATCTCAAAGAGTTGGACATGACTGAGTGACTGAACTGAACTGAAAGTATGCTGAGTGAGTGAATGAAGAAAACAAGACAGATTACAGAAACAGAAGAATTTCTTAAAGAATATATAAATTCCCTTCCCATTTGAAAAGTAGAATTTTGGAAGAACATTAGTGACAGTCTCTATAGCTAATTAACTGAATGCCTTTGGGTGAGATATAATCTCTCTGTAGATTTATGTAAAATTAGAATTATGTGTGAGAAAACAGAAGCTGAGAAGGATGACAAATAATTGCAAAGAAATTGAACATATATCTTGAATACATGATCATTAATTGTATGATAGAAGAAAAATAGTAAGTATCATATCAATAATCTTTGTTTAATTTTCTATCTTCTCCACAAGAGTCTAAGTCAGGGTTTATGTCTATCTTGGTTACCATTTTATCACATGTGACTAGTCCAGTGTAGATTATGCATCAGAATAAAGACTAAATGAGTTTTAACTATATTGTGCTTAGTCACTCAGTTGTGTCCGACTCTTTGTGACCCCATGGACTGTAGCTTGCCAGGCTCCTCTGTCCATGGGGATTCTCCAGGCAAGAATACTGGAGTGGGTTGCCATTTCCTCCTCCAGGGAATCTTCCCAACCCAGGGATTGAACCCAGGTCTCCTGTATTGCAGGCAGATTCTTTACCATCTGAGCCACTAAGGAAGCCCTTTAACTGTATTATCTGGGACTATTTTACCATAATGGTATTGGCTTTCAGTTATTTGTTAATAAATGCATTTGTATCCCACCATAAAAATGAGTAGGGATGATACTGGTAATGGTTGATTATATAAAGGAGAAGATTAGGTCTCACATAAGAAATAAATTTATTGAAGCATTATTAATGGGAAAATAGATACAGCATGTACGGATGTGAGGGTTGGACCATAAAGAAGGCTGGACGCCTAAGAATTGATGGGTTCAAATTGTGGTTCTGGAGAAGACTCTTGAAAAGTCTCTTGGACAGCAAGGAGATCAAACCAGTCAATCCTGAAGGATATCAACCCTGGATACTCATTGGAAGGACTGATGCTGAACCTGAAGCTCCAATACTTTGGCCATCTGATGTGAATAGCCAATTCACTGAAAAAGACCTAGATGCTGGGAAAGATTCAGGGCAGGTGGAGAAGTGGGCGACAGAGGATGAGATGGTTGGATGACATCATCAACTCAATGGATGTGAGTTTGAGCAATCTTGGGAGATAGTGAAGGACAGGGAAACCTGGTGTGTTGCAGTCCACAGGGTTACAAAGAGTCGACTGAGCTACTGAACATCAACTTCCATTATACTGAGAATGAAGACTTACATCACAATGAAAAGGTCAATGGTTAGTTAAGATCAAATAAAAGAATGTAATATTGTATACAAAAGATATTCTATTTGGGGGAGTGATAAATTAGGGATTTGAGATTAGAAAACACAAAGTACTATATATAAAACAGATAAACAACAAGGTCCTACTGTGTACTACAGGGAACTATATCCAATATTCTGTAGTAAACTGTAGTGGAAAAGAATATGATAAAGAATACACCCACACATATGTTTTTACATATATGTGCTATGTAAGATATTCCATTTAATGAACATGGATTATAAAAGTTAACTTATTTAAATTTCCCAAAGATTTTGTGTGATAGATACTATACCCATTTCAAATAAGAAGAAATTAAAACATAAGGAAAGTTAAGTGACTTATTTAAAGTAACATAAGCTGAAAGCAGGAAAACTGGAATTTGAGCCCTGCTACCAGTGATTTTAATGTCAGCCCATCTCACATTAATTGAAAGTCTATCAACTACCAGATGTTGAACAGAGCACTTCTTGAGTAGGAAGGCAAACTTACTAACCTTAACATCAGTTAGTAAGAGATGGTTTCCTCCAACAAGTGTAAATAATATAAGATAAAAATACATTTTGAGACATTGATATAATTTTTATCCTGAAGTAAAAGCAAAGGTCTAGCATCTATTTATAACTCTTAGCGACCCCATGGACTGCAGCCTACCAGGCTGCTCCATCCATGGGATTTTCCAGGCGAGAGTACTGGAGTGGGGTGCCATTGCTTTCTCTGATTTATAATAAAGGAATTATGCAAAAACTAGCAAAAACCAACTCCTTAAATTAATGTTTGATGAGAGCTCATAATAGTTAATGGTATGAGTAAAAGTGCATGGTTGTCAATGACATGGAATTTTTAGAGAAATTATGCCTAGATAAGACAGAGGCTTACAGAATCCCTCAGCTGTGTGATCACCAATGATATATTAACCCTCACTGCATTAAGACCACTATTCCGCTCATTTGGCATTTTCATGTTTAGTGGGCACCCACCTTTGATGTCAGATTCTACTCAGTCTTCACTAAAGGTAAGGAAGGGGGCTGAGTTTTATGAGATGACCCTTCAGTATGAAAACAGAGGTCTAAGTAAGCAGGACTTTCATCCATCAAGAACCACTACCCTCACACCCCCAAAGAATTATGAAAACTTTTATAATACCCCTTGTCATTCCCCAATTTTATTATCATGGAAATTAGTAGAAAATTCTTCAAGTACAAAGATTCTGTTTTTTCAAATATATAAAGGAAGAGGCAGCTGAAGAGACTTTCCTGCTTTATACTACGCTTGGGGAGAAAAAGAGAAGATTAAAAAAACAACAACAAAAACAAAAAACTGAAAGGGACATACTGGATGAGCATAGCCATTGAGTAAGAGGAAAATATCCTAACATCCTAGGACTTTCAGACATGATAAAGCATTAGTTGCTCAGTTGTGTCTGACTCTTTGCGACTTCATGAACTATAGCCCACCAGGCTCCCCTGTCCATGGGATTCCCCAGGCATGAATACTGGAATGGGTTGCCATGCCCTTCTCCAGGAGATCTTCCTGACTCAGGGGTCGAACCCAAGCCTCTTGAGTCTCCTGCATTGGCAGGTGGGTTCTTTACCACTAGCACCACCTGGGAAGGTAGATCAGATAAGATAGAAGAATGGCATAAAATAATCAGAAACCCTAGAAGTCCCGGAGCCTGAGCAACAGAATTATCCAAGATAATGTATAGGTAATAGATTTTTTTTTAAATCAAATGTTGCAGCTTATATTGCAATGATACAGAGTAATGGTTCTCATTTTAAAAGCCTGGAGACATTTGCTCATGTAGACATTTTTGATTGCTACAACTTGGAGGTAGGGCAGGTATGAGAGTGCTTCTAGTGTCCAGCAGATAGACCTAAGGACATTATTAGATAGACCATGTACATTATTCTACATGCACAGGACAATCCCTAAAACAAGTAATTAACCGACCCCAAACAATGCCAAGGGACAATCCCTACAACAAGTAATTAACCAACTCCAAACAATGCCAAGGCTGTGGAACCTTGGAGTAGAGTAGGAACTAGAATTGAATCCTTTTTTATAGACTCTTTTTATATTTCTTTGATCCATCTGACTCAAATAGAGCCTAACTAGCAAACTTCAGGAGTGACCTTGTTACAAGGTGCATCATTTGTCAGCCTCAAATTCACAATCTTCTTTCTTATTTAAAATCTACCGCTAGTTATTTCTCCTCCAAAAGGCTTCTACAATTTAACAGTCAGGACATGCTATGGCTGTGAAATAGATGTCCCTATCATCCTGCTTTAAATGGGAAAAGAAACATTCTGCAGTGTTTATAAGTCATAAAGAAGTCTAAATATCTCCCACTCAATACATTCAAGTGAAACGATGGTATAATTTCTGTGCTGGGTGGCACTCTTTCATACCATTATATGTCTTATGAACCAACTGTAGGTAATGCACTATCTTCCTTTAATCAAATCTGCATTGTAATTTCTATAAAAAATCAATTAAACACAAGAAGCAATTACTTATTTTTTATCACACAGCATAATTTACTTTCCCAGAACAGCGGCATGAAAATGTGAGGAAAGATCTCATCTCTGGCAGTGTATTTAAATAAAGCATGCATATTTTTAAAAGAAATGAAAAGGAAACTGTGCCAAATGTATAATATAACACATATACATAATTTGTTATCTACCTCAACTTTATGGATGTGGAAATATGGTTTAGTGGCAGAAGCCTAGAATTTTTTTTAACTTAAAAAAAAAATCCAATATTCTCCCTAAAAACCTTTCTCAGACCTTTACAGTAAAAACATAATTAGGCAACAATTTATTCATCAACCTCATCAAATCAGTTTTATGAATGACCCATTTAGGTGTCAAGTAAACCCTAAAAAGCAATTTCTTCCAAGCATCACAAATCCATCCTTCTTTACATTTCCATACCTATCTCTACTACTCGTTATAATCATCAAATGATTTTTTAAACTACTTGCTTAGTTTGGATTTATGTTAGTTTAGGAAACTAACTCCAGAGAAGGCAATGGCACCCCACTCCAGTACTCTTGCCTGGAGAGTCCCATGGGCGGAGGAGCCTGGTGGGCTGCAGTCCATGGGGTCGCAAAGAGTTGGACACGACTGAGCAACTTCACTTTCACTTTTCACTTTCATGCATTGGAGAAGGAAATAGCAACCCACTCCAGTGTTCTTGCCTGGAGAATCCCAGGGACGGGGGAGCCTGGTGGGCTGCCATCTATGGGGTCGCACGGAGTCGGACACGACTGAAGCGACTTAGCAGCAGCAGTAGCAGCAGGAGACTAACTCAGTGACCTTCTAGCTTGACTCCGGTTTTTTCACTCAAAGATTCATCTGAAACTGTGGATCAGTGGTTCCCAAACTTGAACCAGCATCAGATTACTTGGATGTCTTATTTATGTAGGTGTGGGGGATCCCCAAACTTGCAATTCTATCAAGGTCTCCAGTGATGTTTATGCTACAGGTATAGGGACCACACTTTTAAAAAGCCAATTTTCATCATTATGCAGTAATATGTATGCACTCTTACCTACTCTGTCAGAAAAAGTGAAAATGAAAATCATTCAGTCATGTCTGACTCTTTGTGAACCCACAGACTATACAGTCCATGGAGTTCTCTAGGCTGGAATACTGAAGTGGGTAGCCTTTCCTTTCTCAGGGGATCTTCCCAATCCAGGGATCAAACCCAGGTCTCCTGCATTGCAGGCAGATTCTTTACCAGCTGAGCTATCAGGGAAACCCAACTCTGGCCAAGGCATTAGCTGTTTTCCTCTTTTATGCTATCAGCCTCTTTCCTCACCAGGAAATTAAGATTGGTCCTCTCTCCATCTGTCTTTCCTTCCTTTCTCCCTCTCTTTCCTTTCTTCCTTTCCTCTTTCTCTCTCCTTCCTTCTCTTCCTTCTTCCTCCTTTCCCCCAATTCTTTCATTCCTCTTTTTCTTCTTCTTCCTCCTCTTCCAACTCCTCCTTTTCCTCCCCTCTCTTTCCTGTCTGATTTGATGCCTTTGCTTATGTTGTTTCTTATACCATTCTATAACTCTGATCTCTTTTTTTAACTTTTTATTTTATATTGGAGTATAGTTGATTAGGAGAAGGCAATGGCACCCCACTCCAGTACTCTTGCCTGGAAAATCCCATAGATGGAGGAGTCTGGTGGCTGCAGTCCATGGGGTTGCTAAGAGTTGGACATGACTGAGCGACTTCACTTTCACTTTTCACTTTCACCATTGGAGAAGGAAATGGCAACCCACTCCAGTGTTCTTGCCTGGAGAATCCCAGGGATGGGGAGCCTGGTGGGCTGCCGTCTATGGGGTCGCACAGAGTCGGACACAACTGAAGCGACTTAGCAGCAGCAGCAGCATAGTTGATTAACGATGTTGTGTTAGCTTCAGTTGTACAACAAAGTAATTCAGTTATAAACATACATCTATTCTTTTTTCAAGCTCTTTTCCCAATTAGGTTGTTGCCTATTATTGAGCCGAGTTCCCTGTTCTATACAGTAGGTCCTCACTGGTTATCCATTTAAAATACAGCAGTATACATATCAGTCCCAAACCACTTAACTATCCCTCCTCCACTACCATTCCCCACTGGTAACCATATTGTAAATAAGTTCACTTTATCATTGTTTTTAAGATTCTGCATATAAGGGATATCATATACTATTTCTCTTTCTTCAACTTCATTCAGTATGACAATCTCTAGGTTCAACCATGTTGTTACAAATGGTATCACTTCATTCTTCTAATGGCTGAGCAATATTCCATTGTACGTATGTACTACATCTTCTTTTCAACTTCACATTCAAAGGTCACCTTTGCCACAAAACTATCCCTGATTCACCTGATAATATAAACCTCTCTCCCATATGCAACCTTTCAATAATTACACACTCACATTTAAGACACTCTTTTGAACTTCTTGCTATATTATTTAGTAAATTAGAGCAATTGCACATACCTATGATGTGTGGTCCTAATTATATTATTATATTGTTTATCATATACATCATTCCTTGTCATGACAATGTCTGCTAGAATGACTGGCTATCTATCCAAAATAAATATGGTTAGCATAACATTATAGTGAGTCAGGGTCACTCAGTCAATGATCCAAAGTTCAAAAATATTTAATTAGTACTACAACCTAAGTCACCAGCTGAGTCTGGAGGATATCAGCCCCAAAGTACAATGCTGTTTTACTTTCTTCAGGGGCCGCTGATATTATCCCTATATGGGAGAAAGGTTAAATGAATTTGCTCTGTGGTGAGACTGTCTGTAGGATTATCTCTAACTCTATTTCAGAAACTGTTTTAAGCACGTTTAAACATGCCTAAAATGGCCACTGTATAGAAAAAAGAAAACCTGCTAATTTTTATGCTTCTTGAATAGCCCGATTTGCCCTGATTCATAAATGAGAAAATTTTAAACTATGCTGTCGTGTTTGCTGTGTCATTCAGTTCTTAACAAAAGCAATTTCTCAGTGATGACCTTCTGGTCACATAGATGATGTAGGTGTCATAAAAAGCAGTACACCAGGCAGCTGATCCAAGTTTGCCTGGTGTTCTTCCCTGCCCCATATCTATTTCCTTCCCTCTCTCCACCCCTTCCTCCCTCCCTAGCTCCCTCTAAGATCTAGATAGCTAATAGGAAATCAGTTCTCTGAGGGCTAAAGGAGAACTTCACACACTGTCAGTAGCTGTTAAGAAGTTTGGTTTTCCCCAGGTGCTTCCACATAAATGAACAGAGAACTCTTTGAGGGTTAAGGAATTTCTGTGAAGGTGTCAGCATTGATATTTAAAACAGATAACTATAAGGACGTGGCCTTCCTCCTAGGTGGCACTAGTGGTAACGAACCCACCTGCCAATGCAGAAGAAGTGGGAAACATGGGTTTGATCCCTGGGCCAGGAAGATCCCCTGGAGGAGGGCACGGCAACCCACTTCAGTACTCTTGCCTAGAGAATCCCATGGACAGAAGAGTCTGGTGGGCTATAGTCCACAGAATCGCAAAGAGTCGGATATGACTGAAGTGACTTAGCACGCATGCAAGGACCTACTGTATAGCACAGGGGACTCTAATCAATACTCTGTAATGCCTATATGGGAAAAGAATCTAAAAAAGAGTGGATATATGTGTGACTGAATAACTTTGCTTTACAGTAGAAACTAACACGACATTGTAAATCAACTATACTCCAAAAAAAAAAAGTTGATCAGATCTAAAGGCTATGTCATAATCACTTCACATTAATAATCCAATTTTCTATTTTCCTTCTTTATTTATAACCATGTCATAAATCCATGTGCTTGTGGATTTTTAGTTTCTTTTTTTTTTTTTTCCTGTTTGGTTCATAACTTGATTTGTTGTTACATAGAATCTTAGGCTGTGGATTTTTTTTCTTACCATTTCTTAACCATGGACATAATATTAGAAAGGCAGTAATGAAACTTACAACAAATTCTGAGTTCAGTTAGATAGTGGTTCTCAACCAGGGAAGATTCTGTCCCCCAGGAGACATCTGAAAATGTCTGACAACATGCTGACTGTGTTTCTATGAAGTAGAGACCAGAAATGCTATTAAACATTTTTAAAGCACAGAACAGTCCCCCCAGCAAAGAACTAACCAATTCCAAATTGAATAATGCCAGGGGTACATCAGAGCCCTGGGCAATCACAGGCACTACACGTATGCTAGCTTCCATTAGTGCAAATGTATCTTGGCTATAAGATTTTGGCAGAGAAAGTGATCACTCTAAGATAAATTCCCTCCATGAAAATGTCCAGAAAGTCACAGTGTAAGCTAACATATATATAACTTAAGTAATAATGTTCCTCTGCCCATATGAGAACACAACTATTTAAATATGTCCTTGATATCTATTATTTACTTTAGGAGGGCAAGAGGAAGCTGTGTGTTAAAAACAGATATACCTTATTATCCCATGAAATATTTACTTGGGGCAACAAAGCAAACCCAAGTTGATTGGGAAGTACCCAATAAACAGTTGACTTAGAAAGAGTAATAAAGAGAATTTGGGGGGAAAAAATAAGCTACACTTAACTTCTTAGCAGTAAAAATATTTACGAGTTTTGATGTTTTGACTTGGATAATTTAGATCATTAAAATTCCAAATAAATATTTTCCTTAATAATAAGTCAAAAATGCATATGTTGTTTGAAAACTACTTTGCATAAATGGAATACACTTCTTTTCTTAACCAGGGACTGCTTCTTAAAATCTGCTTTTTTTCAAGTCTTGGAGGACTTACAAATGTTCCATACAAGCAATTGAGTTTCAGAGCACATGAAAAAGGAGTGATAACTTTATATGTGTTTCTCTGGTGCAGGGGTTATTTTCTGAACCACCCATCATTTTCACATGGACTGCTGAAACTCTCTGACTCGGCAAGTTCACACTGTACAGTCTATCTTCACCAAGAAAACTGGAACACTTACAAGGGAAAGCTAAATGAGGACATTATTTTTTTCCCACAAAGTAAAGACTATGGGCGGAGAAGGCAATGGCACCCTACTCTTGCCTGGAAATTCCCATGGAAGGAGGAGCCTGGTAGGCTGCAGTCCATGGGGTCGCTAAGCGTCGGACACGAGTGAGCAACTTCACTTTCACTTTTCACTTTCATGCATTGGAGAAGGAAATGGCAACCCCACTCCAGTGTTCTTGCCTGGAGAATCCCAGGGACAGCGGAGCCTGGTGGGAGAGCCAGGGAGAGAGAGTGTATGACAGTGTTCCAGTAAAGCCACCTGAAATCTGAAGTGAGCTGGAAGGGTGTGGTCAGGGAATGATATTAGTTAATGAAATAGTTAATGTTGGAATTAATCACCAACTGTAATTTTGTGACACTTCAAAATATCCTCAAACTCACACACACATATATACGCTCACACACATATGAACATACACACTAATATGCATGAGAATTTAATTTTTATTTAAATGTACTTACATTTAAAAATGCTGAATATGTAATTTGTGGAAATAAATGACAGAAGTTAATGTTGAATAATCACAACTACACTAAAAGTAAAGAATCACATTTTATGACTCTGACTCCTGAGTTGGAGTAAAGACTGTTTTTGTCATGCCATGTTAACCTTTATTCTCGTCATTTTTTAACCTTTATTCTTGCCATGGGGTTGCAAAGAGTTGGACAGGACTGAGCGACTGAACTGAACTGAATCCTGCCATTGCTTGTAATGGCCTTGAAGATATATTGACTTTTATAATGTATGGAAGCATATCATCAGAATTTATAGAGAATTTTATTGAGTGATTTCCATTAAATTAAATTAATAAATCACTTAATGTTCTACATGGCAAAATTATACTTCCAATTTTAAAATTTCCTTTATTAACTAAGATTATCAAGATCAATTTTATTTTCTATGTAAATTTTATAACAAATTAAGTTAATAATTAGTTTTCTCTATATCAAAAAATTTTACTCATTATATCTGGCATTTTGAGATTTTTTTTGTGTCAACAGTTCTTAACACAACTAACCAAACACAATTTTTCTGAGTCAAGTTTTTTAGATACCAGTTTTGTTCAAAATAAAGTTACCTATGATAAATGTTATTAATTTTAATAATTAACTTTAATAATTTATATGCAGCTATGTCAAACAACAGTATGTACTGTGACTTTTTCTTTTTTCTTGGAGTAAAGGGTTCAGTAAAAGTTTCAGATTCTGTACATATTTCTTGGGAAAAAATCTAAAATTAAAAATTTCTGCTCTGCAAAAGACATTGTCAAGAGAAGAAAGAGATAAGTCACAGCCTGAAAGTAAATATTTGAAAAACACAGATAAAGTACTGCTACCAAAAATAAACAAACAACTCTTAAAAGTCAACAATAAGAACACAGTAAGATTTAAAAAGAGGTCAAAGACCTTAATAGACACTTCACCAAAAAAGATATAAAGGTCAAAGACCTTAACAGACAGTTCACCAAAAAAAATGTAAAAGTGGAAAATAAGCATATAAAAAGATGTTCCATGTCATATGTCATCAGGGAAATGCAAATTAAGTCAACAATGAGATATCACTATACACCTATTCAACTAGCCAAAATCAGGTACATATATTGCTAACACCAAAGTCTGGCAAGGATGTGCAGCAACAGAAATAGTCATTCACTGCTGATGGGAATGCAAAATGGTGAAACCACTTTGGAAGACAGTATGGTGGCTACTTACAAAACTAAACACACAGTTACCACATAATCCTGAAATCTTCTACCCAAAGAAGTTGAAAACTTAATGTCTACACAAAAACCTGCACCCAGATGTTTACAGCAGCTTTATTCTTAACTGTCCAAACTTGGAAGCAACCAAGATGTCCTTCATAGGTGAACAGATAATTAAACTGTAGTACATTAAGACAATGCAATAGCATTCAGCAGTAAAAAGAAATGAGCTATCAATCCATGCATGACATGAAGGAATCTTAAACGCATATTACTAAGTGAAAAGAAGTCAATCTCAAAAGGCTAACTACTGTATGATTCCAACTATATATTTTATAACATTTTAGAAAAGGCAAAACTACCCAGTGGTTCCCTGGGTTACAGGGTAGGGAGAGATGAACAGGCAGAACACAGAGGATCTTTAGGGCTGTGGAACTACTCTGTATCATGCTATGGTAGATACATTCCTCTCAGTTTTGCTGTGAACCTAAAACCTCTCTAAAAAATAAAGCTTATTTAAACAAATCTTGAGGTAAAGGGATAAGATCTATGTGTATAGCAAAGTTTAAATCGACT